>NW_027364359.1:0-248449 GCF_046119375.1 Phyllobates terribilis
AACAGTAATTTCTCCGCATTGCAAGGTGCAATTCTGAAATTTTTTGCTTTTTCCTGCTCCTCTAAGCATGATAAAGAAGATTCAAAGAGAGTGAGATGCCAGCTCCTTTCATTCAGTCAGTAGCTTCAATCATTTCTGGACGTTTTTCAATGGCAAAAATCAATGAATATTGTAAATGCACAAACAGTAATTTCTCCGCATTGCAAGGTGCAATTCTGAAATTTTTTGCTTTTTCCTGCTCCTCTTAGCATGATAAACAAGATTCAAAGAGAGTGAGATGCCAGCTCCTTTCATTCAGTCAGTAGCTTCTATCATTTCTGGACGTTTTTCAATGGCAAAAATCAATGAATATTGTAAATGCACAAACAGTAATTTCTCCGCATTGCAAGGTGCAATTCTGAAATTTTTTGCTTTTTCCTGCTCCTCTTAGCATGATAAAGAAGATTCAAAGAGAGTGAGATTCCAGCTCCTTTCATTCAGTCAGTAGCTTCAAACATTTCTGGTATATGAATAACATGATGTTTTTCAATGGCAAAAATCAATGAATATTGTAAATGCACAAACAGTAATTTCTCCGCATTGCAAGGTGCAATTCTGAAATTTTTTGCTTTTTCCTGCTCCTCTTAGCATGATAAAGAAGATTCAAAGAGAGTGAGATGCCAGCTCCTTTCATTCAGTCAGTAGCTTCAATCATTTCTGGACGTTTTTCAATGGCAAAAATCAATGAATATTGTAAATGCACAAACAGTAATTTCTCCGCATTGCAAGGTGCAATTCTGAAATTTTTTGCTTTTTCCTGCTCCTCTTAGCATGATAAACAAGATTCAAAGAGAGTGAGATGCCAGCTCCTTTCATTCAGTCAGTAGCTTCAATCATTTCTGGACGTTTTTCAATGGCAAAAATCAATGAATATTGTAAATGCACAAACAGTAATTTCTCCGCATTGCAAGGTGCAATTCTGAAATTTTTTGCTTTTTCCTGCTCCTCTTAGCATGATAAAGAAGATTCAAAGAGAGTGAGATGCCAGCTCCTTTCATTCAGTCAGTAGCTTCAAACATTTCTGGTATATGAATAACATGATGTTTTTCAATGGCAAAAATCAATGAATATTGTAAATGCACAAACAGTAATTTCTCCGCATTGCAAGGTGCAATTCTGAAATTTTTTGCTTTTTCCTGCTCCTCTTAGCATGATAAAGAAGATTCAAAGAGAGTGAGATGCCAGCTCCTTTCATTCAGTCAGTAGCTTCAATCATTTCTGGACGTTTTTCAATGGCAAAAATCAATGAATATTGTAAATGCACAAACAGTAATTTCTCCGCATTGCAAGGTGCAATTCTGAAATTTTTTGCTTTTTCCTCCTCCTCTTAGCATGATAAACAAGATTCAAAGAGAGTGAGATGCCAGCTCCTTTCATTCAGTCAGTAGCTTCAATCATTTCTGGACGTTTTTCAATGGCAAAAATCAATGAATATTGTAAATGCACAAACAGTAATTTCTCCGCATTGCAAGGTGCAATTCTGAAATTTTTTGCTTTTTCCTGCTCCTCTTAGCATGATAAAGAAGATTCAAAGAGAGTGAGATGCCAGCTCCTTTCATTCAGTCAGTAGCTTCAAACATTTCTGGTATATGAATAACATGATGTTTTTCAATGGCAAAAATCAATGAATATTGTAAATGCACAAACAGTAATTTCTCCGCATTGCAAGGTGCAATTCTGAAATTTTTTGCTTTTTCCTGCTCCTCTTAGCATGATAAAGAAGATTCAAAGAGAGTGAGATGCCAGCTCCTTTCATTCAGTCAGTAGCTTCAATCATTTCTGGACGTTTTTCAATGGCAAAAATCAATGAATATTGTAAATGCACAAACAGTAATTTCTCCGCATTGCAAGGTGCAATTCTGAAATTTTTTGCTTTTTCCTGCTCCTCTTAGCATGATAAACAAGATTCAAAGAGAGTGAGATGCCAGCTCCTTTCATTCAGTCAGTAGCTTCAATCATTTCTGGACGTTTTTCAATGGCAAAAATCAATGAATATTGTAAATGCACAAACAGTAATTTCTCCGCATTGCAAGGTGCAATTCTGAAATTTTTTGCTTTTTCCTGCTCCTCTTAGCATGATAAAGAAGATTCAAAGAGAGTGAGATGCCAGCTCCTTTCATTCAGTCAGTAGCTTCAAACATTTCTGGTATATGAATAACATGATGTTTTTCAATGGCAAAAATCAATGAATATTGTAAATGCACAAACAGTAATTTCTCCGCATTGCAAGGTGCAATTCTGAAATTTTTTGCTTTTTCCTGCTCCTCTTAGCATGATAAAGAAGATTCAAAGAGAGTGAGATGCCAGCTCCTTTCATTCAGTCAGTAGCTTCAATCATTTCTGGACGTTTTTCAATGGCAAAAATCAATGAATATTGTAAATGCACAAACAGTAATTTCTCCGCATTGCAAGGTGCAATTCTGAAATTTTTTGCTTTTTCCTGCTCCTCTTAGCATGATAAACAAGATTCAAAGAGAGTGAGATGCCAGCTCCTTTCATTCAGTCAGTAGCTTCAATCATTTCTGGACGTTTTTCAATGGCAAAAATCAATGAATATTGTAAATGCACAAACAGTAATTTCTCCGCATTGCAAGGTGCAATTCTGAAATTTTTTGCTTTTTCCTGCTCCTCTTAGCATGATAAAGAAGATTCAAAGAGAGTGAGATGCCAACTCCTTTCATTCAGTCAGTAGCTTCAAACATTTCTGGTATATGAATAACATGATGTTTTTCAATGGCAAAAATCAATGAATATTGTAAATGCACAAACAGTAATTTCTCCGCATTGCAAGGTGCAATTCTGAAATTTTTTGCTTTTTCCTGCTCCTCTTAGCATGATAAAGAAGATTCAAAGAGAGTGAGATGCCAGCTCCTTTCATTCAGTCAGTAGCTTCAATCATTTCTGGACATTTTTCAATGGCAAAAATCAATGAATATTGTAAATGCACAAACAGTAATTTCTCCGCATTGCAAGGTGCAATTCTGAAATTTTTTGCTTTTTCCTGCTCCTCTTAGCATGATAAAGAAGATTCAAAGAGAGTGAGATGCCAGCTCCTTTCATTCAGTCAGTAGCTTCAATCATTTCTGGACGTTTTTCAATGGCAAAAATCAATGAATATTGTAAATGCACAAAGAGTAATTTCTCCGCATTGCAAGGTGCAATTCTGAAATTTTTTGCTTTTTCCTGCTCCTCTTAGCATGATAAAGAAGATTCAAAGAGAGTGAGATGCCAGCTCCTTTCATTCAGTCAGTAGCTTCAAACATTTCTGGTATATGAATAACATGATGTTTTTCAATGGCAAAAATCAATGAATATTGTAAATGCACAAACAGTAATTTCTCCACATTGCAAGGTGCAATTCTGAAATTTTTTGCTTTTTCCTGCTCCTCTTAGCATGATAAAGAAGATTCAAAGAGAGTGAGATGCCAGCTCCTTTCATTCAGTCAGTAGCTTCAATCATTTCTGGACGTTTTTCAATGGCAAAAATCATTGAATATTGTAAATGCACAAACAGTAATTTCTCCGCATTGCAAGGTGCAATTCTGAAATTTTTTGCTTTTTCCTGCTCCTCTTAGCATGATAAAGAAGATTCAAAGAGAGTGAGATGCCAGCTCCTTTCATTCAGTCAGTAGCTTCAATCATTTCTGGTATATGAATAACATGATGTTTTTCAATGGCAAAAATCAATGAATATTGTAAATGCACAAACAGTAATTTCTCCGCATTGCAAGGTGCAATTCTGAAATTTTTTGCTTTTTCCTGCTCCTCTTAGCATGATAAAGAAGATTCAAAGAGAGTGAGATGCCAGCTCCTTTCATTCAGTCAGTAGCTTCAATCATTTCCGGACGTTTTTCAATGGCAAAAATCAATGAATATTGTAAATGCACAAACAGTAATTTCTCCGCATTGCAAGGTGCAATTCTGAAATTTTTTGCTTTTTCCTGCTCCTCTTAGCATGATAAACAAGATTCAAAGAGAGTGAGATGCCAGCTCCTTTCATTCAGTCAGTAGCTTCAATCATTTCTGGACGTTTTTCAATGGCAAAAATCAATGAATATTGTAAATGCACAAACAGTAATTTCTCCGCATTGCAAGGTGCAATTCTGAAATTTTTTGATTTTTCCTGCTCCTCTTAGCATGGTAAAGAAGATTCAAAGAGAGTGAGATGCCAGCTCCTTTCATTCAGTCAGTAGCTTCAAACATTTCTGGTATATGAATAACATGTTTTTTTTCAATGGCAAAAATCAATGAATATTGTAAATGCACAAACAGTAATTTCTCCGCATTGCAAGGTGCAATTCTGAAATGTTTTGCTTTTTCCTGCTCCTCTTAGCATGATAAAGAAGATTCAAAGAGAGTGAGATGCCAGCTCCTTTCATTCAGTCAGTAGCTTCAATCATTTCTGAACGTTTTTCAATGGCAAAAATCAATGAATATTGTAAATGCACAAACAGTAATTTCTCCGCATTGCAAGGTGCAATTCTGAAATTTTTTGCTTTTTCCTGCTCCTCTTAGCATGATAAAGAAGATTCAAAGAGAGTGAGATGCCAACTCCTTTCATTCAGTCAGTAGCTTCAAACATTTCTGGTATATGAATAACATGATGTTTTTCAATGGCAAAAATCAATGAATATTGTAAATGCACAAACAGTAATTTCTCCGCATTGCAAGGTGCAATTCTGAAATTTTTTGCTTTTTCCTGCTCCTCTTAGCATGATAAAGAAGATTCAAAGAGAGTGAGATGCCAGCTCCTTTCATTCAGTCAGTAGCTTCAATCATTTCTGGACATTTTTCAATGGCAAAAATCAATGAATATTGTAAATGCACAAACAGTAATTTCTCCGCATTGCAAGGTGCAATTCTGAAATTTTTTGCTTTTTCCTGCTCCTCTTAGCATGATAAAGAAGATTCAAAGAGAGTGAGATGCCAGCTCCTTTCATTCAGTCAGTAGCTTCAATCATTTCTGGACGTTTTTCAATGGCAAAAATCAATGAATATTGTAAATGCACAAAGAGTAATTTCTCCGCATTGCAAGGTGCAATTCTGAAATTTTTTGCTTTTTCCTGCTCCTCTTAGCATGATAAAGAAGATTCAAAGAGAGTGAGATGCCAGCTCCTTTCATTCAGTCAGTAGCTTCAAACATTTCTGGTATATGAATAACATGATGTTTTTCAATGGCAAAAATCAATGAATATTGTAAATGCACAAACAGTAATTTCTCCACATTGCAAGGTGCAATTCTGAAATTTTTTGCTTTTTCCTGCTCCTCTTAGCATGATAAAGAAGATTCAAAGAGAGTGAGATGCCAGCTCCTTTCATTCAGTCAGTAGCTTCAATCATTTCTGGACGTTTTTCAATGGCAAAAATCATTGAATATTGTAAATGCACAAACAGTAATTTCTCCGCATTGCAAGGTGCAATTCTGAAATTTTTTGCTTTTTCCTGCTCCTCTTAGCATGATAAAGAAGATTCAAAGAGAGTGAGATGCCAGCTCCTTTCATTCAGTCAGTAGCTTCAATCATTTCTGGTATATGAATAACATGATGTTTTTCAATGGCAAAAATCAATGAATATTGTAAATGCACAAACAGTAATTTCTCCGCATTGCAAGGTGCAATTCTGAAATTTTTTGCTTTTTCCTGCTCCTCTTAGCATGATAAAGAAGATTCAAAGAGAGTGAGATGCCAGCTCCTTTCATTCAGTCAGTAGCTTCAATCATTTCCGGACGTTTTTCAATGGCAAAAATCAATGAATATTGTAAATGCACAAACAGTAATTTCTCCGCATTGCAAGGTGCAATTCTGAAATTTTTTGCTTTTTCCTGCTCCTCTTAGCATGATAAACAAGATTCAAAGAGAGTGAGATGCCAGCTCCTTTCATTCAGTCAGTAGCTTCAATCATTTCTGGACGTTTTTCAATGGCAAAAATCAATGAATATTGTAAATGCACAAACAGTAATTTCTCCGCATTGCAAGGTGCAATTCTGAAATTTTTTGATTTTTCCTGCTCCTCTTAGCATGGTAAAGAAGATTCAAAGAGAGTGAGATGCCAGCTCCTTTCATTCAGTCAGTAGCTTCAAACATTTCTGGTATATGAATAACATGTTTTTTTTCAATGGCAAAAATCAATGAATATTGTAAATGCACAAACAGTAATTTCTCCGCATTGCAAGGTGCAATTCTGAAATGTTTTGCTTTTTCCTGCTCCTCTTAGCATGATAAAGAAGATTCAAAGAGAGTGAGATGCCAGCTCCTTTCATTCAGTCAGTAGCTTCAATCATTTCTGAACGTTTTTCAATGGCAAAAATCAATGAATATTGTAAATGCACAAACAGTAATTTCTCCGCATTGCAAGGTGCAATTCTGAAATTTTTTGCTTTTTCCTGCTCCTCTTAGCATGATAAAGAAGATTCAAAGAGAGTGAGATGCCAGCTCCTTTCATTCAGTCAGTAGCTTCAATCATTTCTGGACGTTTTTCAATGGCAAAAATCAATGAATATTGTAAATGCACAAAGAGTAATTTCTCCGCATTGCAAGGTGCAATTCTGAAATTTTTTGCTTTTTCCTGCTCCTCTTAGCATGATAAAGAAGATTCAAAGAGAGTGAGATGCCAGCTCCTTTCATTCAGTCAGTAGCTTCAAACATTTCTGGTATATGAATAACATGATGTTTTTCAATGGGAAAAATCAATGAATATTGTAAATGCACAAACAGTAATTTCTCCGCATTGCAAGGTGCAATTCTGAAATTTTTTGCTTTTTCCTGCTCCTCTTAGCATGATAAAGAAGATTCAAAGAGAGTGAGATGCCAGCTCCTTTCATTCAGTCAGTAGCTTCAATCATTTCTGGACGTTTTTCAATGGCAAAAATCATTGAATATTGTAAATGCACAAACAGTAATTTCTCCGCATTGCAAGGTGCAATTCTGAAATTTTTTGCTTTTTCCTGCTCCTCTAAGCATGATAAAGAAGATTCAAAGAGAGTGAGATGCCAGCTCCTTTCATTCAGTCAGTAGCTTCAATCATTTCTGGACGTTTTTCAATGGCAAAAATCAATGAATATTGTAAATGCACAAACAGTAATTTCTCCGCATTGCAAGGTGCAATTCTGAAATTTTTTGCTTTTTCCTGCTCCTCTTAGCATGATAAACAAGATTCAAAGAGAGTGAGATGCCAGCTCCTTTCATTCAGTCAGTAGCTTCAATCATTTCTGGACGTTTTTCAATGGCAAAAATCAATGAATATTGTAAATGCACAAACAGTAATTTCTCCGCATTGCAAGGTGCAATTCTGAATTTTTTTGCTTTTTCCTGCTCCTCTTAGCATGATAAAGAAGATTCAAAGAGAGTGAGATGCCAGCTCCTTTCATTCAGTCAGTAGCTTCAAACATTTCTGGTATGTGAATAACATGATGTTTTTCAATGGCAAAAATCAATGAATATTGTAAATGCACAAACAGTAATTTCTCCGCATTGCAAGGTGCAATTCTGAAATTTTTTGCTTTTTCCTGCTCCTCTTAGCATGATAAAGAAGATTCAAAGAGAGTGAGATGCCAGCTCCTTTCATTCAGTCAGTAGCTTCAATCATTTCTGGACGTTTTTCAATGGCAAAAATCAATGAATATTGTAAATGCACAAACAGTAATTTCTCCGCATTGCAAGGTGCAATTCTGAAATTTTTTGCTTTTTCCTGCTCCTCTTAGCATGATAAAGAAGATTCAAAGAGAGTGAGATGCCAGCTCCTTTCATTCAGTCAGTAGCTTCAAACATTTCTGGTATATGAATAACATGATGTTTTTCAATGGCAAAAATCAATGAATATTGTAAATGCACAAACAGTAATTTCTCCGCATTGCAAGGTGCAATTCTGAAATTTTTTGCTTTTTCCTGCTCCTCTTAGCATGATAAAGAAGATCCAAAGAGAGTGAGATGCCAGCTCCTTTCATTCAGTCAGTAGCTTCAATCATTTCTGGACGTTTTTCAATGGCAAAAATCAATGAATATTGTAAATGCACAAACAGTAATTTCTCCGCATTGCAAGGTGCAATTCTGAAATTTTTTGCTTTTTCCTGCTCCTCTTAGCATGATAAACAAGATTCAAAGAGAGTGAGATGCCAGCTCCTTTCATTCAGTCAGTAGCTTCAATCATTTCTGGACGTTTTTCAATGGCAAAAATCAATGAATATTGTAAATGCACAAACAGTAATTTCTCCGCATTGCAAGGTGCAATTCTGAAATTTTTTGCTTTTTCCTGCTCCTCTTAGCATGATAAAGAAGATTCAAAGAGAGTGAGATGCCAGCTCCTTTCATTCAGTCAGTAGCTTCAAACATTTCTGGTATATGAATAACATGATGTTTTTCAATGGCAAAAATCAATGAATATTGTAAATGCACAAACAGTAATTTCTCCGCATTGCAAGGTGCAATTCTGAAATTTTTTGCTTTTTCCTGCTCCTCTTAGCATGATAAAGAAGATTCAAAGAGAGTGAGATGCCAGCTCCTTTCATTCAGTCAGTAGCTTCAATCATTTCTGGACGTTTTTCAATGGCAAAAATCAATGAATATTGTAAATGCACAAACAGTAATTTCTCCGCATTGCAAGGTGCAATTCTGAAATTTTTTGCTTTTTCCTCCTCCTCTTAGCATGATAAACAAGATTCAAAGAGAGTGAGATGCCAGCTCCTTTCATTCAGTCAGTAGCTTCAATCATTTCTGGACGTTTTTCAATGGCAAAAATCAATGAATATTGTAAATGCACAAACAGTAATTTCTCTGCATTGCAAGGTGCAATTCTGAAATTTTTTGCTTTTTCCTGCTCCTCTTAGCATGATAAAGAAGATTCAAAGAGAGTGAGATGCCAGCTCCTTTCATTCAGTCAGTAGCTTCAAACATTTCTGGTATATGAATAACATGATGTTTTTCAATGGCAAAAATCAATGAATATTGTAAATGCACAAACAGTAATTTCTCCGCATTGCAAGGTGCAATTCTGAAATTTTTTGCTTTTTCCTGCTCCTCTTAGCATGATAAAGAAGATTCAAAGAGAGTGAGATGCCAGCTCCTTTCATTCAGTCAGTAGCTTCAATCATTTCTGGACGTTTTTCAATGGCAAAAATCAATGAATATTGTAAATGCACAAACAGTAATTTCTCCGCATTGCAAGGTGCAATTCTGAAATTTTTTGCTTTTTCCTGCTCCTCTTAGCATGATAAAGAAGATTCAAAGAGAGTGAGATGCCAGCTCCTTTCATTCAGTCAGTAGCTTCAATCATTTCTGGACGTTTTTCAATGGCAAAAATCAATGAATATTGTAAATGCACAAACAGCAATTTCTCCGCATTGCAAGGTGCAATTCTGAAATTTTTTGCTTTTTCCTGCTCCTCTTAGCATGATAAAGAAGATTCAAAGAGAGTGAGATGCCAGCTCCTTTCATTCAGTCAGTAGCTTCAAACATTTCTGGTATATGAATAACATGATGTTTTTCAATGGCAAAAATCAATGAATATTGTAAATGCACAAACAGTAATTTCTCCGCATTGCAAGGTGCAATTCTGAAATTTTTTGCTTTTTCCTGCTCCTCTTAGCATGATAAAGAAGATTCAAAGAGAGTGAGATGCCAGCTCCTTTCATTCAGTCAGTAGCTTCAATCATTTCTGGACGTTTTTCAATGGCAAAAATCAATGAATATTGTAAATGCACAAACAGTAATTTCTCCGCATTGCAAGGTGCAATTCTGAAATTTTTTGCTTTTTCCTGCTCCTCTTAGCATGATAAAGAAGATTCAAAGAGAGTGAGATGCCAGCTCCTTTCATTCAGTCAGTAGCTTCAAACATTTCTGGTATATGAATAACATGATGTTTTTCAATGGCAAAAATCAATGAATATTGTAAATGCACAAACAGTAATTTCTCCGCATTGCAAGGTGCAATTCTGAAATTTTTTGCTTTTTCCTGCTCCTCTTAGCATGATAAAGAAGATTCAAAGAGAGTGAGATGCCAGCTCCTTTCATTCAGTCAGTAGCTTCAATCATTTCTGGACATTTTTCAATGGCAAAAATCAATGAATATTGTAAATGCACAAACAGTAATTTCTCCGCATTGCAAGGTGCAATTCTGAAATTTTTTGCTTTTTCCTGCTCCTCTTAGCATGATAAAGAAGATTCAAAGAGAGTGAGATGCCAGCTCCTTTCATTCAGTCAGTAGCTTCAATCATTTCTGGACGTTTTTCAATGGCAAAAATCAATGAATATTGTAAATGCACAAAGAGTAATTTCTCCGCATTGCAAGGTGCAATTCTGAAATTTTTTGCTTTTTCCTGCTCCTCTTAGCATGATAAAGAAGATTCAAAGAGAGTGAGATGCCAGCTCCTTTCATTCAGTCAGTAGCTTCAAACATTTCTGGTATATGAATAACATGATGTTTTTCAATGGCAAAAATCAATGAATATTGTAAATGCACAAACAGTAATTTCTCCACATTGCAAGGTGCAATTCTGAAATTTTTTGCTTTTTCCTGCTCCTCTTAGCATGATAAAGAAGATTCAAAAAGAGTGAGATGCCAGCTCCTTTCATTCAGTCAGTAGCTTCAATCATTTCTGGACGTTTTTCAATGGCAAAAATCATTGAATATTGTAAATGCACAAACAGTAATTTCTCCGCATTGCAAGGTGCAATTCTGAAATTTTTTGCTTTTTCCTGCTCCTCTTAGCATGATAAAGAATATTCAAAGAGAGTGAGATGCCAGCTCCTTTCATTCAGTCAGTAGCTTCAATCATTTCTGGTATATGAATAACATGATGTTTTTCAATGGCAAAAATCAATGAATATTGTAAATGCACAAACAGTAATTTCTCCGCATTGCAAGGTGCAATTCTGAAATTTTTTGCTTTTTCCTGCTCCTCTTAGCATGATAAAGAAGATTCAAAGAGAGTGAGATGCCAGCTCCTTTCATTCAGTCAGTAGCTTCAATCATTTCCGGACGTTTTTCAATGGCAAAAATCAATGAATATTGTAAATGCACAAACAGTAATTTCTCCGCATTGCAAGGTGCAATTCTGAAATTTTTTGCTTTTTCCTGCTCCTCTTAGCATGATAAACAAGATTCAAAGAGAGTGAGATGCCAGCTCCTTTCATTCAGTCAGTAGCTTCAATCATTTCTGGACGTTTTTCAATGGCAAAAATCAATGAATATTGTAAATGCACAAACAGTAATTTCTCCGCATTGCAAGGTGCAATTCTGAAATTTTTTGCTTTTTCCTGCTCCTCTTAGCATGATAAAGAAGATTCAAAGAGAGTGAGATGCCAGCTCCTTTCATTCAGTCAGTAGCTTCAATCATTTCTGGACGTTTTTCAATGGCAAAAATCAATGAATATTGTAAATGCACAAAGAGTAATTTCTCCGCATTGCAAGGTGCAATTCTGAAATTTTTTGCTTTTTCCTGCTCCTCTTAGCATGATAAACAAGATTCAAAGAGAGTGAGATGCCAGCTCCTTTCATTCAGTCAGTAGCTTCAAACATTTCTGGTATATGAATAACATGATGTTTTTCAATGGCAAAAATCAATGAATATTGTAAATGCACAAACAGTAATTTCTCCGCATTGCAAGGTGCAATTCTGAAATTTTTTGCTTTTTCCTGCTCCTCTTAGCATGATAAAGAAGATTCAAAGAGAGTGAGATGCCAGCTCCTTTCATTCAGTCAGTAGCTTCAATCATTTCTGGACGTTTTTCAATGGCAAAAATCAATGAATATTGTAAATGCACAAACAGTAATTTCTCCGCATTGCAAGGTGCAATTCTGAAATTTTTTGCTTTTTCCTCCTCCTCTTAGCATGATAAACAAGATTCAAAGAGAGTGAGATGCCAGCTCCTTTCATTCAGTCAGTAGCTTCAATCATTTCTGGACGTTTTTCAATGGCAAAAATCAATGAATATTGTAAATGCACAAACAGTAATTTCTCCGCATTGCAAGGTGCAATTCTGAAATTTTTTGCTTTTTCCTGCTCCTCTTAGCATGATAAAGAAGATTCAAAGAGAGTGAGATGCCAGCTCCTTTCATTCAGTCAGTAGCTTCAAACATTTCTGGTATATGAATAACATGATGTTTTTCAATGGCAAAAATCAATGAATATTGTAAATGCACAAACAGTAATTTCTCCGCATTGCAAGGTGCAATTCTGAAATTTTTTGCTTTTTCCTGCTCCTCTTAGCATGATAAAGAAGATTCAAAGAGAGTGAGATGCCAGCTCCTTTCATTCAGTCAGTAGCTTCAATCATTTCTGGACGTTTTTCAATGGCAAAAATCAATGAATATTGTAAATGCACAAACAGTAATTTCTCCGCATTGCAAGGTGCAATTCTGAAATTTTTTGCTTTTTCCTGCTCCTCTTAGCATGATAAAGAAGATTCAAAGAGAGTGAGATGCCAGCTCCTTTCATTCAGTCAGTAGCTTCAATCATTTCTGGACGTTTTTCAATGGCAAAAATCAATGAATATTGTAAATGCACAAAGAGTAATTTCTCCGCATTGCAAGGTGCAATTCTGAAATTTTTTGCTTTTTCCTGCTCCTCTTAGCATGATAAAGAAGATTCAAAGAGAGTGAGATGCCAGCTCCTTTCATTCAGTCAGTAGCTTCAAACATTTCTGGTATATGAATAACATGATGTTTTTCAATGGGAAAAATCAATGAATATTGTAAATGCACAAACAGTAATTTCTCCGCATTGCAAGGTGCAATTCTGAAATTTTTTGCTTTTTCCTGCTCCTCTTAGCATGATAAAGAAGATTCAAAGAGAGTGAGATGCCAGCTCCTTTCATTCAGTCAGTAGCTTCAATCATTTCTGGACGTTTTTCAATGGCAAAAATCATTGAATATTGTAAATGCACAAACAGTAATTTCTCCGCATTGCAAGGTGCAATTCTGAAATTTTTTGCTTTTTCCTGCTCCTCTAAGCATGATAAAGAAGATTCAAAGAGAGTGAGATGCCAGCTCCTTTCATTCAGTCAGTAGCTTCAATCATTTCTGGACGTTTTTCAATGGCAAAAATCAATGAATATTGTAAATGCACAAACAGTAATTTCTCCGCATTGCAAGGTGCAATTCTGAAATTTTTTGCTTTTTCCTGCTCCTCTTAGCATGATAAACAAGATTCAAAGAGAGTGAGATGCCAGCTCCTTTCATTCAGTCAGTAGCTTCAATCATTTCTGGACGTTTTTCAATGGCAAAAATCAATGAATATTGTAAATGCACAAACAGTAATTTCTCCGCATTGCAAGGTGCAATTCTGAATTTTTTTGCTTTTTCCTGCTCCTCTTAGCATGATAAAGAAGATTCAAAGAGAGTGAGATGCCAGCTCCTTTCATTCAGTCAGTAGCTTCAAACATTTCTGGTATGTGAATAACATGATGTTTTTCAATGGCAAAAATCAATGAATATTGTAAATGCACAAACAGTAATTTCTCCGCATTGCAAGGTGCAATTCTGAAATTTTTTGCTTTTTCCTGCTCCTCTTAGCATGATAAAGAAGATTCAAAGAGAGTGAGATGCCAGCTCCTTTCATTCAGTCAGTAGCTTCAATCATTTCTGGACGTTTTTCAATGGCAAAAATCAATGAATATTGTAAATGCACAAACAGTAATTTCTCCGCATTGCAAGGTGCAATTCTGAAATTTTTTGCTTTTTCCTGCTCCTCTTAGCATGATAAAGAAGATTCAAAGAGAGTGAGATGCCAGCTCCTTTCATTCAGTCAGTAGCTTCAAACATTTCTGGTATATGAATAACATGATGTTTTTCAATGGCAAAAATCAATGAATATTGTAAATGCACAAACAGTAATTTCTCCGCATTGCAAGGTGCAATTCTGAAATTTTTTGCTTTTTCCTGCTCCTCTTAGCATGATAAAGAAGATTCAAAGAGAGTGAGATGCCAGCTCCTTTCATTCAGTCAGTAGCTTCAATCATTTCTGGACGTTTTTCAATGGCAAAAATCAATGAATATTGTAAATGCACAAACAGTAATTTCTCCGCATTGCAAGGTGCAATTCTGAAATTTTTTGCTTTTTCCTGCTCCTCTTAGCATGATAAACAAGATTCAAAGAGAGTGAGATGCCAGCTCCTTTCATTCAGTCAGTAGCTTCAATCATTTCTGGACGTTTTTCAATGGCAAAAATCAATGAATATTGTAAATGCACAAACAGTAATTTCTCCGCATTGCAAGGTGCAATTCTGAAATTTTTTGCTTTTTCCTGCTCCTCTTAGCATGATAAAGAAGATTCAAAGAGAGTGAGATGCCAGCTCCTTTCATTCAGTCAGTAGCTTCAAACATTTCTGGTATATGAATAACATGATGTTTTTCAATGGCAAAAATCAATGAATATTGTAAATGCACAAACAGTAATTTCTCCGCATTGCAAGGTGCAATTCTGAAATTTTTTGCTTTTTCCTGCTCCTCTTAGCATGATAAAGAAGATTCAAAGAGAGTGAGATGCCAGCTCCTTTCATTCAGTCAGTAGCTTCAATCATTTCTGGACGTTTTTCAATGGCAAAAATCAATGAATATTGTAAATGCACAAACAGTAATTTCTCCGCATTGCAAGGTGCAATTCTGAAATTTTTTGCTTTTTCCTCCTCCTCTTAGCATGATAAACAAGATTCAAAGAGAGTGAGATGCCAGCTCCTTTCATTCAGTCAGTAGCTTCAATCATTTCTGGACGTTTTTCAATGGCAAAAATCAATGAATATTGTAAATGCACAAACAGTAATTTCTCTGCATTGCAAGGTGCAATTCTGAAATTTTTTGCTTTTTCCTGCTCCTCTTAGCATGATAAAGAAGATTCAAAGAGAGTGAGATGCCAGCTCCTTTCATTCAGTCAGTAGCTTCAAACATTTCTGGTATATGAATAACATGATGTTTTTCAATGGCAAAAATCAATGAATATTGTAAATGCACAAACAGTAATTTCTCCGCATTGCAAGGTGCAATTCTGAAATTTTTTGCTTTTTCCTGCTCCTCTTAGCATGATAAAGAAGATTCAAAGAGAGTGAGATGCCAGCTCCTTTCATTCAGTCAGTAGCTTCAATCATTTCTGGACGTTTTTCAATGGCAAAAATCAATGAATATTGTAAATGCACAAACAGTAATTTCTCCGCATTGCAAGGTGCAATTCTGAAATTTTTTGCTTTTTCCTGCTCCTCTTAGCATGATAAAGAAGATTCAAAGAGAGTGAGATGCCAGCTCCTTTCATTCAGTCAGTAGCTTCAATCATTTCTGGACGTTTTTCAATGGCAAAAATCAATGAATATTGTAAATGCACAAACAGCAATTTCTCCGCATTGCAAGGTGCAATTCTGAAATTTTTTGCTTTTTCCTGCTCCTCTTAGCATGATAAAGAAGATTCAAAGAGAGTGAGATGCCAGCTCCTTTCATTCAGTCAGTAGCTTCAAACATTTCTGGTATATGAATAACATGATGTTTTTCAATGGCAAAAATCAATGAATATTGTAAATGCACAAACAGTAATTTCTCCGCATTGCAAGGTGCAATTCTGAAATTTTTTGCTTTTTCCTGCTCCTCTTAGCATGATAAAGAAGATTCAAAGAGAGTGAGATGCCAGCTCCTTTCATTCAGTCAGTAGCTTCAATCATTTCTGGACGTTTTTCAATGGCAAAAATCAATGAATATTGTAAATGCACAAACAGTAATTTCTCCGCATTGCAAGGTGCAATTCTGAAATTTTTTGCTTTTTCCTGCTCCTCTTAGCATGATAAAGAAGATTCAAAGAGAGTGAGATGCCAGCTCCTTTCATTCAGTCAGTAGCTTCAAACATTTCTGGTATATGAATAACATGATGTTTTTCAATGGCAAAAATCAATGAATATTGTAAATGCACAAACAGTAATTTCTCCGCATTGCAAGGTGCAATTCTGAAATTTTTTGCTTTTTCCTGCTCCTCTTAGCATGATAAAGAAGATTCAAAGAGAGTGAGATGCCAGCTCCTTTCATTCAGTCAGTAGCTTCAATCATTTCTGGACATTTTTCAATGGCAAAAATCAATGAATATTGTAAATGCACAAACAGTAATTTCTCCGCATTGCAAGGTGCAATTCTGAAATTTTTTGCTTTTTCCTGCTCCTCTTAGCATGATAAAGAAGATTCAAAGAGAGTGAGATGCCAGCTCCTTTCATTCAGTCAGTAGCTTCAATCATTTCTGGACGTTTTTCAATGGCAAAAATCAATGAATATTGTAAATGCACAAAGAGTAATTTCTCCGCATTGCAAGGTGCAATTCTGAAATTTTTTGCTTTTTCCTGCTCCTCTTAGCATGATAAAGAAGATTCAAAGAGAGTGAGATGCCAGCTCCTTTCATTCAGTCAGTAGCTTCAAACATTTCTGGTATATGAATAACATGATGTTTTTCAATGGCAAAAATCAATGAATATTGTAAATGCACAAACAGTAATTTCTCCACATTGCAAGGTGCAATTCTGAAATTTTTTGCTTTTTCCTGCTCCTCTTAGCATGATAAAGAAGATTCAAAAAGAGTGAGATGCCAGCTCCTTTCATTCAGTCAGTAGCTTCAATCATTTCTGGACGTTTTTCAATGGCAAAAATCATTGAATATTGTAAATGCACAAACAGTAATTTCTCCGCATTGCAAGGTGCAATTCTGAAATTTTTTGCTTTTTCCTGCTCCTCTTAGCATGATAAAGAATATTCAAAGAGAGTGAGATGCCAGCTCCTTTCATTCAGTCAGTAGCTTCAATCATTTCTGGTATATGAATAACATGATGTTTTTCAATGGCAAAAATCAATGAATATTGTAAATGCACAAACAGTAATTTCTCCGCATTGCAAGGTGCAATTCTGAAATTTTTTGCTTTTTCCTGCTCCTCTTAGCATGATAAAGAAGATTCAAAGAGAGTGAGATGCCAGCTCCTTTCATTCAGTCAGTAGCTTCAATCATTTCCGGACGTTTTTCAATGGCAAAAATCAATGAATATTGTAAATGCACAAACAGTAATTTCTCCGCATTGCAAGGTGCAATTCTGAAATTTTTTGCTTTTTCCTGCTCCTCTTAGCATGATAAACAAGATTCAAAGAGAGTGAGATGCCAGCTCCTTTCATTCAGTCAGTAGCTTCAATCATTTCTGGACGTTTTTCAATGGCAAAAATCAATGAATATTGTAAATGCACAAACAGTAATTTCTCCGCATTGCAAGGTGCAATTCTGAAATTTTTTGCTTTTTCCTGCTCCTCTTAGCATGATAAAGAAGATTCAAAGAGAGTGAGATGCCAGCTCCTTTCATTCAGTCAGTAGCTTCAATCATTTCTGGACGTTTTTCAATGGCAAAAATCAATGAATATTGTAAATGCACAAAGAGTAATTTCTCCGCATTGCAAGGTGCAATTCTGAAATTTTTTGCTTTTTCCTGCTCCTCTTAGCATGATAAACAAGATTCAAAGAGAGTGAGATGCCAGCTCCTTTCATTCAGTCAGTAGCTTCAAACATTTCTGGTATATGAATAACATGATGTTTTTCAATGGCAAAAATCAATGAATATTGTAAATGCACAAACAGTAATTTCTCCGCATTGCAAGGTGCAATTCTGAAATTTTTTGCTTTTTCCTGCTCCTCTTAGCATGATAAAGAAGATTCAAAGAGAGTGAGATGCCAGCTCCTTTCATTCAGTCAGTAGCTTCAATCATTTCTGGACGTTTTTCAATGGCAAAAATCAATGAATATTGTAAATGCACAAACAGTAATTTCTCCGCATTGCAAGGTGCAATTCTGAAATTTTTTGCTTTTTCCTCCTCCTCTTAGCATGATAAACAAGATTCAAAGAGAGTGAGATGCCAGCTCCTTTCATTCAGTCAGTAGCTTCAATCATTTCTGGACGTTTTTCAATGGCAAAAATCAATGAATATTGTAAATGCACAAACAGTAATTTCTCCGCATTGCAAGGTGCAATTCTGAAATTTTTTGCTTTTTCCTGCTCCTCTTAGCATGATAAAGAAGATTCAAAGAGAGTGAGATGCCAGCTCCTTTCATTCAGTCAGTAGCTTCAAACATTTCTGGTATATGAATAACATGATGTTTTTCAATGGCAAAAATCAATGAATATTGTAAATGCACAAACAGTAATTTCTCCGCATTGCAAGGTGCAATTCTGAAATTTTTTGCTTTTTCCTGCTCCTCTTAGCATGATAAAGAAGATTCAAAGAGAGTGAGATGCCAGCTCCTTTCATTCAGTCAGTAGCTTCAATCATTTCTGGACGTTTTTCAATGGCAAAAATCAATGAATATTGTAAATGCACAAACAGTAATTTCTCCGCATTGCAAGGTGCAATTCTGAAATTTTTTGCTTTTTCCTGCTCCTCTTAGCATGATAAAGAAGATTCAAAGAGAGTGAGATGCCAGCTCCTTTCATTCAGTCAGTAGCTTCAATCATTTCTGGACATTTTTCAATGGCAAAAATCAATGAATATTGTAAATGCACAAACAGCAATTTCTCCGCATTGCAAGGTGCAATTCTGAAATTTTTTGCTTTTTCCTGCTCCTCTTAGCATGATAAAGAAGATTCAAAGAGAGTGAGATGCCAGCTCCTTTCATTCAGTCAGTAGCTTCAAACATTTCTGGTATATGAATAACATGATGTTTTTCAATGGCAAAAATCAATGAATATTGTAAATGCACAAACAGTAATTTCTCCGCATTGCAAGGTGCAATTCTGAAATTTTTTGCTTTTTCCTGCTCCTCTTAGCATGATAAAGAAGATTCAAAGAGAGTGAGATGCCAGCTCCTTTCATTCAGTCAGTAGCTTCAATCATTTCTGGACGTTTTTCAATGGCAAAAATCAATGAATATTGTAAATGCACAAACAGTAATTTCTCCGCATTGCAAGGTGCAATTCTGAAATTTTTTGCTTTTTCCTGCTCCTCTTAGCATGATAAACAAGATTCAAAGAGAGTGAGATGCCAGCTCCTTTCATTCAGTCAGTAGCTTCAATCATTTCTGGACGTTTTTCAATGGCAAAAATCAATGAATATTGTAAATGCACAAACAGTAATTTCTCCGCATTGCAAGGTGCAATTCTGAAATTTTTTGCTTTTTCCTGCTCCTCTTAGCATGATAAAGAAGATTCAAAGAGAGTGAGATGCCAGCTCCTTTCATTCAGTCAGTAGCTTCAAACATTTCTGGTATATGAATAACATGATGTTTTTCTATGGCAAAAATCAATGAATATTGTAAATGCACAAACAGTAATTTCTCCGCATTGCAAGGTGCAATTCTGAAATTTTTTGCTTTTTCCTGCTCCTCTTAGCATGATAAAGAAGATTCAAAGAGAGTGAGATGCCAGCTCCTTTCATTCAGTCAGTAGCTTCAATCATTTCTGGACATTTTTCAATGGCAAAAATCAATGAATATTGTAAATGCACAAACAGTAATTTCTCCGCATTGCAAGGTGCAATTCTGAAATTTTTTGCTTTTTCCTGCTCCTCTTAGCATGATAAAGAAGATTCAAAGAGAGTGAGATGCCAGCTCCTTTCATTCAGTCAGTAGCTTCAATCATTTCTGGACGTTTTTCAATGGCAAAAATCAATGAATATTGTAAATGCACAAAGAGTAATTTCTCCGCATTGCAAGGTGCAATTCTGAAATTTTTTGCTTTTTCCTGCTCCTCTTAGCATGATAAAGAAGATTCAAAGAGAGTGAGATGCCAGCTCCTTTCATTCAGTCAGTAGCTTCAAACATTTCTGGTATATGAATAACATGATGTTTTTCAATGGCAAAAATCAATGAATATTGTAAATGCACAAACAGTAATTTCTCCACATTGCAAGGTGCAATTCTGAAATTTTTTGCTTTTTCCTGCTCCTCTTAGCATGATAAAGAAGATTCAAAGAGAGTGAGATGCCAGCTCCTTTCATTCAGTCAGTAGCTTCAATCATTTCTGGACGTTTTTCAATGGCAAAAATCATTGAATATTGTAAATGCACAAACAGTAATTTCTCCGCATTGCAAGGTGCAATTCTGATATTTTTTGCTTTTTCCTGCTCCTCTTAGCATGATAAAGAAGATTCAAAGAGAGTGAGATGCCAGCTCCTTTCATTCAGTCAGTAGCTTCAATCATTTCTGGTATATGAATAACATGATGTTTTTCAATGGCAAAAATCAATGAATATTGTAAATGCACAAACAGTAATTTCTCCGCATTGCAAGGTGCAATTCTGAAATTTTTTGCTTTTTCCTGCTCCTCTTAGCATGATAAAGAAGATTCAAAGAGAGTGAGATGCCAGCTCCTTTCATTCAGTCAGTAGCTTCAATCATTTCCGGACGTTTTTCAATGGCAAAAATCAATGAATATTGTAAATGCACAAACAGTAATTTCTCCGCATTGCAAGGTGCAATTCTGAAATTTTTTGCTTTTTCCTGCTCCTCTTAGCATGATAAACAAGATTCAAAGAGAGTGAGATGCCAGCTCCTTTCATTCAGTCAGTAGCTTCAATCATTTCTGGACGTTTTTCAATGGCAAAAATCAATGAATATTGTAAATGCACAAACAGTAATTTCTCCGCATTGCAAGGTGCAATTCTGAAATTTTTTGCTTTTTCCTGCTCCTCTTAGCATGGTAAAGAAGATTCAAAGAGAGTGTGATGCCAGCTCCTTTCATTCAGTCAGTAGCTTCAAACATTTCTGGTATATGAATAACATGTTTTTTTTCAATGGCAAAAATCAATGAATATTGTAAATGCACAAACAGTAATTTCTCCGCATTGCAAGGTGCAATTCTGAAATGTTTTGCTTTTTCCTGCTCCTCTTAGCATGATAAAGAAGATTCAAAGAGAGTGAGATGCCAGCTCCTTTCATTCAGTCAGTAGCTTCAATCATTTCTGGACGTTTTTCAATGGCAAAAATCAATGAATATTGTAAATGCACAAACAGTAATTTCTCCGCATTGCAAGGTGCAATTCTGAAATTTTTTGCTTTTTCCTGCTCCTCTTAGCATGATAAAGAAGATTCAAAGAGAGTGAGATGCCAGCTCCTTTCATTCAGTCAGTAGCTTCAATCATTTCTGGACGTTTTTCAATGGCAAAAATCAATGAATATTGTAAATGCACAAAGAGTAATTTCTCCGCATTGCAAGGTGCAATTCTGAAATTTTTTGCTTTTTCCTGCTCCTCTTAGCATGATAAAGAAGATTCAAAGAGAGTGAGATGCCAGCTCCTTTCATTCAGTCAGTAGCTTCAAACATTTCTGGTATATGAATAACATGATGTTTTTCAATGGGAAAAATCAATGAATATCGTAAATGCACAAACAGTAATTTCTCCGCATTGCAAGGTGCAATTCTGAAATTTTTTGCTTTTTCCTGCTCCTCTTAGCATGATAAAGAAGATTCAAAGAGAGTGAGATGCCAGCTCCTTTCATTCAGTCAGTAGCTTCAATCATTTCTGGACGTTTTTCAATGGCAAAAATCATTGAATATTGTAAATGCACAAACAGTAATTTCTCCGCATTGCAAGGTGCAATTCTGAAATTTTTTGCTTTTTCCTGCTCCTCTAAGCATGATAGAAGATTCAAAGAGAGTGAGATGCCAGCTCCTTTCATTCAGTCAGTAGCTTCAATCATTTCTGGACGTTTTTCAATGGCAAAAATCAATGAATATTGTAAATGCACAAACAGTAATTTCTCCGCATTGCAAGGTGCAATTCTGAAATTTTTTGCTTTTTCCTGCTCCTCTTAGCATGATAAACAAGATTCAAAGAGAGTGAGATGCCAGCTCCTTTCATTCAGTCAGTAGCTTCAATCATTTCTGGACGTTTTTCAATGGCAAAAATCAATGAATATTGTAAATGCACAAACAGTAATTTCTCCGCATTGCAAGGTGCAATTCTGAAATTTTTTGCTTTTTCCTGCTCCTCTTAGCATGATAAAGAAGATTCAAAGAGAGTGAGATGCCAGCTCCTTTCATTCAGTCAGTAGCTTCAAACATTTCTGGTATGTGAATAACATGATGTTTTTCAATGGCAAAAATCAATGAATATTGTAAATGCACAAACAGTAATTTCTCCGCATTGCAAGGTGCAATTCTGAAATTTTTTGCTTTTTCCTGCTCCTCTTAGCATGATAAAGAAGATTCAAAGAGAGTGAGATGCCAGCTCCTTTCATTCAGTCAGTAGCTTCAATCATTTCTGGACGTTTTTCAATGGCAAAAATCAATGAATATTGTAAATGCACAAACAGTAATTTCTCCGCATTGCAAGGTGCAATTCTGAAATTTTTTGCTTTTTCCTGCTCCTCTTAGCATGATAAAGAAGATTCAAAGAGAGTGAGATGCCAGCTCCTTTCATTCAGTCAGTAGCTTCAAACATTTCTGGTATATGAATAACATGATGTTTTTAAATGGCAAAAATCAATGAATATTGTAAATGCACAAACAGTAATTTCTCCGCATTGCAAGGTGCAATTCTGAAATTTTTTGCTTTTTCCTGCTCCTCTTACCATGATAAACAAGATTCAAAGAGAGTGAGATGCCAGCTCTTTTCATTCAGTCAGTAGCTTCAATCATTTCTGGACGTTTTTCAATGGCAAAAATCAATGAATATTGTAAATGCACAAACAGTAATTTCTCCGCATTGCAAGGTGCAATTCTGAAATTTTTTGCTTTTTCCTGCTCCTCTTAGCATGATAAAGAAGATTCAAAGAGAGTGAGATGCCAGCTCCTTTCATTCAGTCAGTAGCTTCAAACATTTCTGTTATATGAATAACATGATGTTTTTCAATGGCAAAAATCAATGAATACTGTAAATGCACAAACAGTAATTTCTCCGCATTGAAAGGTGCAATTCTGAAATTTTTTGCTTTTTCCTGCTCCTCTTAGCATGATAAAGAAGATTCAAAGAGAGTGAGATGCCAGCTCCTTTCATTCAGTCAGTAGCTTCAATCATTTCTGGACGTTTTTCAATGGCAAAAATCAATGAATATTGTAAATGCACAAACAGTAATTTCTCCGCATTGCAAGGTGAAATTCTGAAATTTTTTGCTTTTTCCTGCTCCTCTTAGCATGATAAAGAAGATTCAAAGAGTGAGATGCCAGCTCCTTTCATTGTCAGTAGCTTCAAACATTTCTGGTATATGAATAACATGATGTTTTTCAATGGCAAAAATCAATGAATATTGTAAATGCACAAACAGTAATTTCTCCGCATTGCAAGGTGCAATTCTGAAATTTTTTGCTTTTTTGTGCTCCTCTTAGCAAGATAAACAAGATTCAAAGAGAGTGAGATGCCAGCTCCTTTCATTCAGTCAGTAGCTTCAATCATTTCTGGACGTTTTTCAATGGCAAAAATCAATGAATATTGTAAATGCACAAACAGTAATTTCTCCGCATTGCAAGGTGCAATTCTGAAATTTTTTGCTTTTTCCTGCTCCTCTTAGCATGATAAAGAAGATTCAAAGAGAGTGAGATGCCAGCTCCTTTCATTCAGTCAGTAGCTTCAATCATTTCTGGACGTTTTTCAATGGCAAAAATCAATGAATATTGTAAATGCACAAACAGTAATTTCTCCGCATTGCAAGGTGCAATTCTGAAATTTTTTTGCTTTTTCCTGCTCCTCTTAGCATGATAAACAAGATTCAAAGAGAGTGAGATGCCAGCTCTTTTCATTCAGTCAGTAGCTTCAATCATTTCTGGACGTTTTTCAATGACAAAAATCAATGAATATTGTAAATGCACAAACAGTAATTTCTCCGCATTGCAAGGTGCAATTCTGAAATTTTTTGCTTTTTCCTGCTCCTCTTAGCATGATAAAGAAGATTCAAAGAGAGTGAGATGCCAGCTCCTTTCATTCAGTCAGTAGCTTCAATCATTTCTGGACATTTTTCAATGGCAAAAATCATTGAATATTGTAAATGCACAAACAGTAATTTCTCCGCATTGCAAGGTGCAATTCTGAAATTTTTTGCTTTTTCCTGCTCCTCTTAGCATGATAAAGAAGATTCAAAGAGAGTGAGATGCCAGCGACTTTCATTCAGTCAGTAGCTTCAATCATTTCTGGTATATGAATAACATGATGTTTTTCAATGGCAAAAATCAATGAATATTGTAAATGCACAAACAGTAATTTCTCCGCATTGCAAGGTGCAATTCTGAATTTTTTTGCTTTTTCCTGCTCCTCTTAGCATGATAAAGAAGATTCAAAGAGAGTGAGATGCCAGCTCCTTTCATTCAGTCAGTAGCTTCAATCATTTCTGGACGTTTTTCAATGGCAAAAATCATTGAATATTGTAAATGCACAAACAGTAATTTCTCCGCATTGCAAGGTGCAATTCTGAAATTTTTTGCTTTTTCCTGCTCCTCTAAGCATGATAAAGAAGATTCAAAGAGAGTGAGATGCCAGCTCCTTTCATTCAGTCAGTAGCTTCAATCATTTCTGGACGTTTTTCAATGGCAAAAATCAATGAATATTGTAAATGCACAAACAGTAATTTCTCCGCATTGCAAGGTGCAATTCTGAAATTTTTTGCTTTTTCCTGCTCCTCTTAGCATGATAAACAAGATTCAAAGAGAGTGAGATGCCAGCTCCTTTCATTCAGTCAGTAGCTTCAATCATTTCTGGACGTTTTTCAATGGCAAAAATCAATGAATATTGTAAATGCACAAACAGTAATTTCTCCGCATTGCAAGGTGCAATTCTGAAATTTTTTGCTTTTTCCTGCTCCTCTTAGCATGATAAAGAAGATTCAAAGAGAGTGAGATGCCAGCTCCTTTCATTCAGTCAGTAGCTTCAAACATTTCTGGTATATGAATAACATGATGTTTTTCAATGGCAAAAATCAATGAATATTGTAAATGCACAAACAGCAATTTCTCCGCATTGCAAGGTGCAATTCTGAAATTTTTTGCTTTTTCCTGCTCCTCTTAGCATGATAAAGAAGATTCAAAGAGAGTGAGATGCCAGCTCCTTTCATTCAGTAGCTTCAATCATTTCTGGACGTTTTTCAATGGCAAAAATCAATGAATATTGTAAATGCACAAACAGTAATTTCTCCGCATTGCAAGGTGCAATTCTGAAATTTTTTGCTTTTTCCTGCTCCTCTTAGCATGATAAAGAAGATTCAAAGAGAGTGAGATGCCAGCTCCTTTCATTCAGTCAGTAGCTTCAAACATTTCTGGTATATGAATAACATGATGTTTTTCAATGGCAAAAATCAATGAATATTGTAAATGCACAAACAGTAATTTCTCCGCATTGCAAGGTGCAATTCTGAAATTTTTTGCTTTTTCCTGCTCCTCTTAGCATGATAAAGAAGATTCAAAGAGAGTGAGATGCCAGCTCCTTTCATTCAGTAAGTAGCTTCAATCATTTCTGGACGTTTTTCAATGGCAAAAATCAATGAATATTGTAAATGCACAAACAGTAATTTCTCCGCATTGCAAGGTGCAATTCTGAAATTTTTTGCTTTTTCCTGCTCCTCTTAGCATGATAAACAAGATTCAAAGAGAGTGAGATGCCAGCTCTTTTCATTCAGTCAGTAGCTTCAATCATTTCTGGACGTTTTTCTATGACAAAAATCAATGAATATTGTAAATGCACAAACAGTAATTTCTCCGCATTGCAAGGTGCAATTCTGAAATTTTTTGCTTTTTCCTGCTCCTCTTAGCATGATAAAGAAGATTCAAAGAGAGTGAGATGCCAGCTCCTTTCATTCAGTCAGTAGCTTCAATCATTTCTGGATGTTTTTCAATGGCAAAAATCAATGAATATTGTAAATGCACAAACAGTAATTTCTCCGCATTGCAAGGTGCAATTCTGAAATTTTTTGCTTTTTCCTGCTCCTCTTAGCATGATAAAGAAGATTCAAAGAGAGTGAGATGCCAGCTCCTTTCATTCAGTCAGTAGCTTCAATCATTTCTGGACGTTTTTCAATGGCAAAAATCATTGAATATTGTAAATGCACAAACAGTAATTTCTCCGCATTGCAAGGTGCAATTCTGAAATTTTTTGCTTTTTCCTGCTCCTCTAAGCATGATAAAGAAGATTCAAAGAGAGTGAGATGCCAGCTCCTTTCATTCAGTCAGTAGCTTCAATCATTTCTGGACGTTTTTCAATTGCAAAAATCAATGAATATTGTAAATGCACAAACAGTAATTTCTCCGCATTGCAAGGTGCAATTCTGAAATTTTTTGCTTTTTCCTGCTCCTCTTAGCATGATAAAGAAGATTCAAAGAGAGTGAGATGCCAGCTCCTTTCATTCAGTCAGTAGCTTCAATCATTTCTGGACGTTTTTCAATGGCAAAAATCAATGAATATTGTAAATGCACAAACAGTAATTTCTCCGCATTGCAAGGTGCAATTCTGAAATTTTTTGCTTTTTCCTGCTCCTCTTAGCATGATAAAGAAGATTCAAAGAGAGTGAGATGCCAGCTCCTTTCATTCAGTCAGTAGCTTCAAACATTTCTGGTATATGAATAACATGATGTTTTTCAATGGCAAAAATCAATGAATATTGTAAATGCACAAACAGTAATTTCTCCGCATTGCAAGGTGCAATTCTGAAATTTTTTGCTTTTTCCTGCTCCTCTTAGCATGATAAAGAAGATTCAAAGAGAGTGAGATGCCAGCTCCTTTCATTCAGTCAGTAGCTTCAATCATTTCTGGACGTTTTTCAATGGCAAAAATCAATGAATATTGTAAATGCACAAACAGTAATTTCTCCGCATTGCAAGGTGCAATTCTGAAATTTTTTGCTTTTTCCTGCTCCTCTTAGCATGATAAAGAAGATTCAAAGAGAGTGAGATGCCAGCTCCTTTCATTCAGTCAGTAGCTTCAAACATTTCTGGTATATGAATAACATGATGTTTTTCAATGGCAAAAATCAATGAATATTGTAAATGCACAAACAGTAATTTCTCCGCATTGCAAGGTGCAATTCTGAAATTTTTTGCTTTTTCCTGCTCCTCTTAGCATGATAAAGAAGATTCAAAGAGAGTGAGATGCCAGCTCCTTTCATTCAGTAAGTAGCTTCAATCATTTCTGGACGTTTTTCAATGGCAAAAATCAATGAATATTGTAAATGCACAAACAGTAATTTCTCCGCATTGCAAGGTGCAATTCTGAAATTTTTTGCTTTTTCCTGCTCCTCTTAGCATGATAAACAAGATTCAAAGAGAGTGAGATGCCAGCTCTTTTCATTCAGTCAGTAGCTTCAATCATTTCTGGACGTTTTTCTATGACAAAAATCAATGAATATTGTAAATGCACAAACAGTAATTTCTCCGCATTGCAAGGTGCAATTCTGAAATTTTTTGCTTTTTCCTGCTCCTCTTAGCATGATAAAGAAGATTCAAAGAGAGTGAGATGCCAGCTCCTTTCATTCAGTCAGTAGCTTCAATCATTTCTGGATGTTTTTCAATGGCAAAAATCAATGAATATTGTAAATGCACAAACAGTAATTTCTCCGCATTGCAAGGTGCAATTCTGAAATTTTTTGCTTTTTCCTGCTCCTCTTAGCATGATAAAGAAGATTCAAAGAGAGTGAGATGCCAGCTCCTTTCATTCAGTCAGTAGCTTCAATCATTTCTGGACGTTTTTCAATGGCAAAAATCATTGAATATTGTAAATGCACAAACAGTAATTTCTCCGCATTGCAAGGTGCAATTCTGAAATTTTTTGCTTTTTCCTGCTCCTCTAAGCATGATAAAGAAGATTCAAAGAGAGTGAGATGCCAGCTCCTTTCATTCAGTCAGTAGCTTCAATCATTTCTGGACGTTTTTCAATGGCAAAAATCAATGAATATTGTAAATGCACAAACAGTAATTTCTCCGCATTGCAAGGTGCAATTCTGAAATTTTTTGCTTTTTCCTGCTCCTCTTAGCATGATAAAGAAGATTCAAAGAGAGTGAGATGCCAGCTCCTTTCATTCAGTCAGTAGCTTCAATCATTTCTGGACGTTTTTCAATGGCAAAAATCAATGAATATTGTAAATGCACAAACAGTAATTTCTCCGCATTGCAAGGTGCAATTCTGAAATTTTTTGCTTTTTCCTGCTCCTCTTAGCATGATAAAGAAGATTCAAAGAGAGTGAGATGCCAGCTCCTTTCATTCAGTCAGTAGCTTCAAACATTTCTGGTATATGAATAACATGATGTTTTTCAATGGCAAAAATCAATGAATATTGTAAATGCACAAACAGTAATTTCTCCGCATTGCAAGGTGCAATTCTGAAATTTTTTGCTTTTTCCTGCTCCTCTTAGCATGATAAAGAAGATTCAAAGAGAGTGAGATGCCAGCTCCTTTCATTCAGTCAGTAGCTTCAATCATTTCTGGACGTTTTTCAATGGCAAAAATCAATGAATATTGTAAATGCACAAACAGTAATTTCTCCGCATTGCAAGGTGCAATTCTGAAATTTTTTGCTTTTTCCTGCTCCTCTTAGCATGATAAAGAAGATTCAAAGAGAGTGAGATGCCAGCTCCTTTCATTCAGTCAGTAGCTTCAAACATTTCTGGTATATGAATAACATGATGTTTTTCAATGGCAAAAATCAATGAATATTGTAAATGCACAAACAGTAATTTCTCCGCATTGCAAGGTGCAATTCTGAAATTTTTTGCTTTTTCCTGCTCCTCTTAGCATGATAAAGAAGATTCAAAGAGAGTGAGATGCCAGCTCCTTTCATTCAGTAAGTAGCTTCAATCATTTCTGGACGTTTTTCAATGGCAAAAATCAATGAATATTGTAAATGCACAAACAGTAATTTCTCCGCATTGCAAGGTGCAATTCTGAAATTTTTTGCTTTTTCCTGCTCCTCTTAGCATGATAAACAAGATTCAAAGAGAGTGAGATGCCAGCTCTTTTCATTCAGTCAGTAGCTTCAATCATTTCTGGACGTTTTTCTATGACAAAAATCAATGAATATTGTAAATGCACAAACAGTAATTTCTCCGCATTGCAAGGTGCAATTCTGAAATTTTTTGCTTTTTCCTGCTCCTCTTAGCATGATAAAGAAGATTCAAAGAGAGTGAGATGCCAGCTCCTTTCATTCAGTCAGTAGCTTCAATCATTTCTGGACGTTTTTCAATGGCAAAAATCATTGAATATTGTAAATGCACAAACAGTAATTTCTCCGCATTGCAAGGTGCAATTCTGAAATTTTTTGCTTTTTCCTGCTCCTCTTAGCATGATAAAGAAGATTCAAAGAGAGTGAGATGCCAGCTCCTTTCATTCAGTCAGTAGCTTCAATCATTTCTGGTATATGAATAACATGATGTTTTTCAATGGCAAAAATCAATGAATATTGTAAATGCACAAACAGTAATTTCTCCGCATTGCAAGGTGCAATTCTGAAATTTTTTGCTTTTTCCTGCTCCTCTTAGCATGATAAAGAAGATTCAAAGAGAGTGAGATGCCAGCTCCTTTCATTCAGTCAGTAGCTTCAATCATTTCTGGACGTTTTTCAATGGCAAAAATCAATGAATATTGTAAATGCACAGTAATTTCTCCGCATTGCAAGGTGCAATTCTGAAATTTTTTGCTTTTTCCTGCTCCTCTTAGCATGATAAACAAGATTCAAAGAGAGTGAGATGCCAGCTCCTTTCATTCAGTCAGTAGCTTCAATCATTTCTGGACGTTTTTCAATGGCAAAAATCAATGAATATTGTAAATGCACAAACAGTAATTTCTCCGCATTGCAAGGTGCAATTCTGAAATTTTTTGCTTTTTCCTGCTCCTCTTAGCATGATAAACAAGATTCAAAGAGAGTGAGATGCCAGCTCCTTTCATTCAGTCAGTAGCTTCAATCATTTCTGGACGTTTTTCAATGGCAAAAATCAATGAATATTGTAAATGCACAAACAGTAATTTCTCCGCATTGCAAGGTGCAATTCTGAAATTTTTTGCTTTTTCCTGCTCCTCTTAGCATGATAAAGAAGATTCAAAGAGAGTGAGATGCCAGCTCCTTTCATTCAGTCAGTAGCTTCATTCATTTCTGGACGTTTTTCAATGGCAAAAATCAATGAATATTGTAAATGCACAAACAGTAATTTCTCCGCATTGCAAGGTGCAATTCTGAAATTTTTTGCTTTTTCCTGCTCCTCTTAGCATGATAAACAAGATTCAAAGAGAGTGAGATGCCAGCTCCTTTCATTCAGTCAGTAGCTTCAATCATTTCTGGACGTTTTTCAATGGCAAAAATCAATGAATATTGTAAATGCACAAACAGTAATTTCTCCGCATTGCAAGGTGCAATTCTGAAATTTTTTGCTTTTTCCTGCTCCTCTTAGCATGATAAAGAAGATTCAAAGAGAGTGAGATGCCAGCTCCTTTCATTCAGTCAGTAGCTTCAAACATTTCTGGTATATGAATAACATGATGTTTTTCAATGGCAAAAATCAATGAATATTGTAAATGCACAAACAGTAATTTCTCCGCATTGCAAGGTGCAATTCTGATATTTTTTGCTTTTTCCTGCTCCTCTTAGCATGATAAAGAAGATTCAAAGAGAGTGAGATGCCAGCTCCTTTCATTCAGTCAGTAGCTTCAATCATTTCTGGACGTTTTTCAATGGCAAAAATCAATGAATATTGTAAATGCACAAACAGTAATTTCTCCGCATTGCAAGGTGCAATTCTGAAATTTTTTGCCTTTTTCCTGCTCCTCTTAGCATGATAAAGAAGATTCAAAGAGAGTGAGATGCCAGCTCCTTTCATTCAGTCAGTAGCTTCAAACATTTCTGGTATATGAATAACATGATGTTTTTCAATGGCAAAAATCAATGAATATTGTAAATGCACAAACAGTAATTTCTCCGCATTGCAAGGTGCAATTCTGAAATTTTTTGCTTTTTCCTGCTCCTCTTAGCATGATAAAGAAGATTCAAAGAGAGTGAGATGCCAGCTCCTTTCATTCAGTAAGTAGCTTCAATCATTTCTGGACGTTTTTCAATGGCAAAAATCAATGAATATTGTAAATGCACAAACAGTAATTTCTCCGCATTGCAAGGTGCAATTCTGAAATTTTTTGCTTTTTCCTGCTCCTCTTAGCATGATAAACAAGATTCAAAGAGAGTGAGATGCCAGCTCTTTTCATTCAGTCAGTAGCTTCAATCATTTCTGGACGTTTTTCAATGACAAAAATCAATGAATATTGTAAATGCACAAACAGTAATTTCTCCGCATTGCAAGGTGCAATTCTGAAATTTTTTGCTTTTTCCTGCTCCTCTTAGCATGATAAAGAAGATTCAAAGAGAGTGAGATGCCAGCTCCTTTCATTCAGTCAGTAGCTTCAATCATTTCTGGACGTTTTTCAATGGCAAAAATCATTGAATATTGTAAATGCACAAACAGTAATTTCTCCGCATTGCAAGGTGCAATTCTGAAATTTTTTGCTTTTTCCTGCTCCTCTTAGCATGATAAAGAAGATTCAAAGAGAGTGAGATGCCAGCTCCTTTCATTCAGTCAGTAGCTTCAATCATTTCTGGTATATGAATAACATGATGTTTTTCAATGGCAAAAATCAATGAATATTGTAAATGCACAAACAGTAATTTCTCCGCATTGCAAGGTGCAATTCTGAAATTTTTTGCTTTTTCCTGCTCCTCTTAGCATGATAAAGAAGATTCAAAGAGAGTGAGATGCCAGCTCCTTTCATTCAGTCAGTAGCTTCAATCATTTCTGGACGTTTTTCAATGGCAAAAATCAATGAATATTGTAAATGCACAAACAGTAATTTCTCCGCATTGCAAGGTGCAATTCTGAAATTTTTTGCTTTTTCCTGCTCCTCTTAGCATGATAAACAAGATTCAAAGAGAGTGAGATGCCAGCTCCTTTCATTCAGTCAGTAGCTTCAATCATTTCTGGACGTTTTTCAATGGCAAAAATCAATGAATATTGTAAATGCACAAACAGTAATTTCTCCGCATTGCAAGGTGCAATTCTGAAATTTTTTGCTTTTTCCTGCTCCTCTAAGCATGATAAAGAAGATTCAAAGAGAGTGAGATGCCAGCTCCTTTCATTCAGTCAGTAGCTTCAATCATTTCTGGACGTTTTTCAATGGCAAAAATCAATGAATATTGTAAATGCACAAACAGTAATTTCTCCGCATTGCAAGGTGCAATTCTGAAATTTTTTGCTTTTTCCTGCTCCTCTTAGCATGATAAAGAAGATTCAAAGAGAGTGAGATGCCAGCTCCTTTCATTCAGTCAGTAGCTTCAATCATTTCTGGACGTTTTTCAATGGCAAAAATCAATGAATATTGTAAATGCACAAACAGTAATTTCTCCGCATTGCAAGGTGCAATTCTGAAATTTTTTGCTTTTTCCTGCTCCTCTTAGCATGATAAAGAAGATTCAAAGAGAGTGAGATGCCAGCTCCTTTCATTCAGTCAGTAGCTTCAAACATTTCTGGTATATGAATAACATGATGTTTTTCAATGGCAAAAATCAATGAATATTGTAAATGCACAAACAGTAATTTCTCCGCATTGCAAGGTGCAATTCTGAAATTTTTTGCTTTTTCCTGCTCCTCTTAGCATGATAAAGAAGATTCAAAGAGAGTGAGATGCCAGCTCCTTTCATTCAGTCAGTAGCTTCAATCATTTCTGGACGTTTTTCAATGGCAAAAATCAATGAATATTGTAAATGCACAAACAGTAATTTCTCCGCATTGCAAGGTGCAATTCTGAAATTTTTTGCTTTTTCCTGCTCCTCTTAGCATGATAAAGAAGATTCAAAGAGAGTGAGATGCCAGCTCCTTTCATTCAGTCAGTAGCTTCAAACATTTCTGGTATATGAATAACATGATGTTTTTCAATGGCAAAAATCAATGAATATTGTAAATGCACAAACAGTAATTTCTCCGCATTGCAAGGTGCAATTCTGAAATTTTTTGCTTTTTCCTGCTCCTCTTAGCATGATAAAGAAGATTCAAAGAGAGTGAGATGCCAGCTCCTTTCATTCAGTAAGTAGCTTCAATCATTTCTGGACGTTTTTCAATGGCAAAAATCAATGAATATTGTAAATGCACAAACAGTAATTTCTCCGCATTGCAAGGTGCAATTCTGAAATTTTTTGCTTTTTCCTGCTCCTCTTAGCATGATAAACAAGATTCAAAGAGAGTGAGATGCCAGCTCTTTTCATTCAGTCAGTAGCTTCAATCATTTCTGGACGTTTTTCTATGACAAAAATCAATGAATATTGTAAATGCACAAACAGTAATTTCTCCGCATTGCAAGGTGCAATTCTGAAATTTTTTGCTTTTTCCTGCTCCTCTTAGCATGATAAAGAAGATTCAAAGAGAGTGAGATGCCAGCTCCTTTCATTCAGTCAGTAGCTTCAATCATTTCTGGACGTTTTTCAATGGCAAAAATCATTGAATATTGTAAATGCACAAACAGTAATTTCTCCGCATTGCAAGGTGCAATTCTGAAATTTTTTGCTTTTTCCTGCTCCTCTTAGCATGATAAAGAAGATTCAAAGAGAGTGAGATGCCAGCTCCTTTCATTCAGTCAGTAGCTTCAATCATTTCTGGTATATGAATAACATGATGTTTTTCAATGGCAAAAATCAATGAATATTGTAAATGCACAAACAGTAATTTCTCCGCATTGCAAGGTGCAATTCTGAAATTTTTTGCTTTTTCCTGCTCCTCTTAGCATGATAAAGAAGATTCAAAGAGAGTGAGATGCCAGCTCCTTTCATTCAGTCAGTAGCTTCAATCATTTCTGGACGTTTTTCAATGGCAAAAATCAATGAATATTGTAAATGCACAGTAATTTCTCCGCATTGCAAGGTGCAATTCTGAAATTTTTTGCTTTTTCCTGCTCCTCTTAGCATGATAAACAAGATTCAAAGAGAGTGAGATGCCAGCTCCTTTCATTCAGTCAGTAGCTTCAATCATTTCTGGATGTTTTTCAATGGCAAAAATCAATGAATATTGTAAATGCACAAACAGTAATTTCTCCGCATTGCAAGGTGCAATTCTGAAATTTTTTGCTTTTTCCTGCTCCTCTTAGCATGATAAACAAGATTCAAAGAGAGTGAGATGCCAGCTCCTTTCATTCAGTCAGTAGCTTCAATCATTTCTGGACGTTTTTCAATGGCAAAAATCAATGAATATTGTAAATGCACAAACAGTAATTTCTCCGCATTGCAAGGTGCAATTCTGAAATTTTTTGCTTTTTCCTGCTCCTCTTAGCATGATAAAGAAGATTCAAAGAGAGTGAGATGCCAGCTCCTTTCATTCAGTCAGTAGCTTCAATCATTTCTGGACGTTTTTCAATGGCAAAAATCAATGAATATTGTAAATGCACAAACAGTAATTTCTCCGCATTGCAAGGTGCAATTCTGAAATTTTTTGCTTTTTCCTGCTCCTCTTAGCATGATAAACAAGATTCAAAGAGAGTGAGATGCCAGCTCCTTTCATTCAGTCAGTAGCTTCAATCATTTCTGGACGTTTTTCAATGGCAAAAATCAATGAATATTGTAAATGCACAAACAGTAATTTCTCCGCATTGCAAGGTGCAATTCTGAAATTTTTTGCTTTTTCCTGCTCCTCTTAGCATGATAAAGAAGATTCAAAGAGAGTGAGATGCCAGCTCCTTTCATTCAGTCAGTAGCTTCAAACATTTCTGGTATATGAATAACATGATGTTTTTCAATGGCAAAAATCAATGAATATTGTAAATGCACAAACAGTAATTTCTCCGCATTGCAAGGTGCAATTCTGAAATTTTTTGCTTTTTCCTGCTCCTCTTAGCATGATAAAGAAGATTCAAAGAGAGTGAGATGCCAGCTCCTTTCATTCAGTAAGTAGCTTCAATCATTTCTGGACGTTTTTCAATGGCAAAAATCAATGAATATTGTAAATGCACAAACAGTAATTTCTCCGCATTGCAAGGTGCAATTCTGAAATTTTTTGCTTTTTCCTGCTCCTCTTAGCATGATAAACAAGATTCAAAGAGAGTGAGATGCCAGCTCTTTTCATTCAGTCAGTAGCTTCAATCATTTCTGGACGTTTTTCAATGACAAAAATCAATGAATATTGTAAATGCACAAACAGTAATTTCTCCGCATTGCAAGGTGCAATTCTGAAATTTTTTGCTTTTTCCTGCTCCTCTTAGCATGATAAAGAAGATTCAAAGAGAGTGAGATGCCAGCTCCTTTCATTCAGTCAGTAGCTTCAATCATTTCTGGACGTTTTTCAATGGCAAAAATCATTGAATATTGTAAATGCACAAACAGTAATTTCTCCGCATTGCAAGGTGCAATTCTGAAATTTTTTGCTTTTTCCTGCTCCTCTTAGCATGATAAAGAAGATTCAAAGAGAGTGAGATGCCAGCTCCTTTCATTCAGTCAGTAGCTTCAATCATTTCTGGTATATGAATAACATGTTTTTCAATGGCAAAAATCAATGAATATTGTAAATGCACAAACAGTAATTTCTCCGCATTGCAAGGTGCAATTCTGAAATTTTTTGCTTTTTCCTGCTCCTCTTAGCATGATAAAGAAGATTCAAAGAGAGTGAGATGCCAGCTCCTTTCATTCAGTCAGTAGCTTCAATCATTTCTGGACGTTTTTCAATGGCAAAAATCAATGAATATTGTAAATGCACAAACAGTAATTTCTCCGCATTGCAAGGTGCAATTCTGAAATTTTTTGCTTTTTCCTGCTCCTCTTAGCATGATAAACAAGATTCAAAGAGAGTGAGATGCCAGCTCCTTTCATTCAGTCAGTAGCTTCAATCATTTCTGGACGTTTTTCAATGGCAAAAATCAATGAATATTGTAAATGCACAAACAGTAATTTCTCCGCATTGCAAGGTGCAATTCTAAAATTTTTTGCTTTTTCCTGCTCCTCTTAGCATGATAAACAAGATTCAAAGAGAGTGAGATGCCAGCTCCTTTCATTCAGTCAGTAGCTTCAATCATTTCTGGACGTTTTTCAATGGCAAAAATCAATGAATATTGTAAATGCACAAACAGTAATTTCTCCGCATTGCAAGGTGCAATTCTGAAATTTTTTGCTTTTTCCTGCTCCTCTTAGCATGATAAAGAAGATTCAAAGAGAGTGAGATGCCAGCTCCTTTCTTTCAGTCAGTAGCTTCAATCATTTCTGGACGTTTTTCAATGGCAAAAATCAATGAATATTGTAAATGCACAGTAATTTCTCCGCATTGCAAGGTGCAATTCTGAAATTTTTTGCTTTTTCCTGCTCCTCTTAGCATGATAAACAAGATTCAAAGAGAGTGAGATGCCAGCTCCTTTCATTCAGTCAGTAGCTTCAATCATTTCTGGACGTTTTTCAATGGCAAAAATCAATGAATATTGTAAATGCACAAACAGTAATTTCTCCGCATTGCAAGGTGCAATTCTGAAATTTTTTGCTTTTTCCTGCTCCTCTTAGCATGATAAACAAGATTCAAAGAGAGTGAGATGCCAGCTCCTTTCATTCAGTCAGTAGCTTCAATCATTTCTGGACGTTTTTCAATGGCAAAAATCAATGAATATTGTAAATGCACAAACAGTAATTTCTCCGCATTGCAAGGTGCAATTCTGAAATTTTTTGCTTTTTCCTGCTCCTCTTAGCATGATAAAGAAGATTCAGAGTGAGATGCCAGCTCCTTTCATTCAGTCAGTAGCTTCAATCATTTCTGGACGTTTTTCAATGGCAAAAATCATTGAATATTGTAAATGCACAAACAGTAATTTCTCCGCATTGCAAGGTGCAATTCTGAAATTTTTTGCTTTTTCCTGCTCCTCTTAGCATGATAAAGAAGATTCAAAGAGAGTGAGATGCCAGCTCCTTTCATTCAGTCAGTAGCTTCAATCATTTCTGGTATATGAATAACATGATGTTTTTCAATGGCAAAAATCAATGAATATTGTAAATGCACAAACAGTAATTTCTCCGCATTGCAAGGTGCAATTCTGAAATTTTTTGCTTTTTCCTGCTCCTCTTAGCATGATAAAGAAGATTCAAAGAGAGTGAGATGCCAGCTCCTTTCATTCAGTCAGTAGCTTCAATCATTTCTGGACGTTTTTCAATGGCAAAAATCAATGAATATTGTAAATGCACAAACAGTAATTTCTCCGCATTGCAAGATGCAATTCTGAAATTTTTTGCTTTTTCCTGCTCCTCTTAGCATGATAAACAAGATTCAAAGAGAGTGAGATGCCAGCTCCTTTCATTCAGTCAGTAGCTTCAATCATTTCTGGACGTTTTTCAATGGCAAAAATCAATGAATATTGTAAATGCACAAACAGTAATTTCTCCGCATTGCAAGGTGCAATTCTGAAATTTTTTGCTTTTTCCTGCTCCTCTAAGCATGATAAAGAAGATTCAAAGAGAGTGAGATGCCAGCTCCTTTCATTCAGTCAGTAGCTTCAATCATTTCTGGACGTTTTTCAATGGCAAAAATCAATGAATATTGTAAATGCACAAACAGTAGCTTCTCCGCATTGCAAGGTGCAATTCTGAAATTTTTTGCTTTTTCCTGCTCCTCTTAGCATGATAAAGAAGATTCAAAGAGAGTGAGATGCCAGCTCCTTTCATTCAGTCAGTAGCTTCAATCATTTCTGGACGTTTTTCAATGGCAAAAATCAATGAATATTGTAAATGCACAAACAGTAATTTCTCCGCATTGCAAGGTGCAATTCTGAAATTTTTTGCTTTTTCCTGCTCCTCTTAGCATGATAAAGAAGATTCAAAGAGAGTGAGATGCCAGCTCCTTTCATTCAGTCAGTAGCTTCAAACATTTCTGGTATATGAATAACATGATGTTTTTCAATGGCAAAAATCAATGAATATTGTAAATGCACAAACAGTAATTTCTCCGCATTGCAAGGTGCAATTCTGAAATTTTTTGCTTTTTCCTGCTCCTCTTAGCATGATAAAGAAGATTCAAAGAGAGTGAGATGCCAGCTCCTTTCATTCAGTCAGTAGCTTCAATCATTTCTGGACGTTTTTCAATGGCAAAAATCAATGAATATTGTAAATGCACAAACAGTAATTTCTCCGCATTGCAAGGTGCAATTCTGAAATTTTTTGCTTTTTCCTGCTCCTCTTAGCATGATAAAGAAGATTCAAAGAGAGTGAGATGCCAGCTCCTTTCATTCAGTCAGTAGCTTCAAACATTTCTGGTATATGAATAACATGATGTTTTTCAATGGCAAAAATCAATGAATATTGTAAATGCACAAACAGTAATTTCTCCGCATTGCAAGGTGCAATTCTGAAATTTTTTGCTTTTTCCTGCTCCTCTTAGCATGATAAAGAAGATTCAAAGAGAGTGAGATGCCAGCTCCTTTCATTCAGTAAGTAGCTTCAATCATTTCTGGACGTTTTTCAATGGCAAAAATCAATGAATATTGTAAATGCACAAACAGTAATTTCTCCGCATTGCAAGGTGCAATTCTGAAATTTTTTGCTTTTTCCTGCTCCTCTTAGCATGATAAACAAGATTCAAAGAGAGTGAGATGCCAGCTCTTTTCATTCAGTCAGTAGCTTCAATCATTTCTGGACGTTTTTCTATGACAAAAATCAATGAATATTGTAAATGCACAAACAGTAATTTCTCCGCATTGCAAGGTGCAATTCTGAAATTTTTTGCTTTTTCCTGCTCCTCTTAGCATGATAAAGAAGATTCAAAGAGAGTGAGATGCCAGCTCATTTCATTCAGTCAGTAGCTTCAATCATTTCTGGACGTTTTTCAATGGCAAAAATCATTGAATATTGTAAATGCACAAACAGTAATTTCTCCGCATTGCAAGGTGCAATTCTGAAATTTTTTGCTTTTTCCTGCTCCTCTTAGCATGATAAAGAAGATTCAAAGAGAGTGAGATGCCAGCTCCTTTCATTCAGTCAGTAGCTTCAATCATTTCTGGTATATGAATAACATGATGTTTTTCAATGGCAAAAATCAATGAATATTGTAAATGCACAAACAGTAATTTCTCCGCATTGCAAGGTGCAATTCTGAAATTTTTTGCTTTTTCCTGCTCCTCTTAGCATGATAAAGAAGATTCAAAGAGAGTGAGATGCCAGCTCCTTTCATTCAGTCAGTAGCTTCAATCATTTCTGGACGTTTTTCAATGGCAAAAATCAATGAATATTGTAAATGCACAGTAATTTCTCCGCATTGCAAGGTGCAATTCTGAAATTTTTTGCTTTTTCCTGCTCCTCTTAGCATGATAAACAAGATTCAAAGAGAGTGAGATGCCAGCTCCTTTCATTCAGTCAGTAGCTTCAATCATTTCTGGATGTTTTTCAATGGCAAAAATCAATGAATATTGTAAATGCACAAACAGTAATTTCTCCGCATTGCAAGGTGCAATTCTGAAATTTTTTGCTTTTTCCTGCTCCTCTTAGCATGATAAACAAGATTCAAAGAGAGTGAGATGCCAGCTCCTTTCATTCAGTCAGTAGCTTCAATCATTTCTGGACGTTTTTCAATGGCAAAAATCAATGAATATTGTAAATGCACAAACAGTAATTTCTCCGCATTGCAAGGTGCAATTCTGAAATTTTTTGCTTTTTCCTGCTCCTCTTAGCATGATAAAGAAGATTCAAAGAGAGTGAGATGCCAGCTCCTTTCATTCAGTCAGTAGCTTCAATCATTTCTGGACGTTTTTCAATGGCAAAAATCAATGAATATTGTAAATGCACAAACAGTAATTTCTCCGCATTGCAAGGTGCAATTCTGAAATTTTTTGCTTTTTCCTGCTCCTCTTAGCATGATAAACAAGATTCAAAGAGAGTGAGATGCCAGCTCCTTTCATTCAGTCAGTAGCTTCAATCATTTCTGGACGTTTTTCAATGGCAAAAATCAATGAATATTGTAAATGCACAAACAGTAATTTCTCCGCATTGCAAGGTGCAATTCTGAAATTTTTTGCTTTTTCCTGCTCCTCTTAGCATGATAAAGAAGATTCAAAGAGAGTGAGATGCCAGCTCCTTTCATTCAGTCAGTAGCTTCAAACATTTCTGGTATATGAATAACATGATGTTTTTCAATGGCAAAAATCAATGAATATTGTAAATGCACAAACAGTAATTTCTCCGCATTGCAAGGTGCAATTCTGATATTTTTTGCTTTTTCCTGCTCCTCTTAGCATGATAAAGAAGATTCAAAGAGAGTGAGATGCCAGCTCCTTTCATTCAGTCAGTAGCTTCAATCATTTCTGGACGTTTTTCAATGGCAAAAATCAATGAATATTGTAAATGCACAAACAGTAATTTCTCCGCATTGCAAGGTGCAATTCTGAAATTTTTTGCTTTTTCCTGCTCCTCTTAGCATGATAAAGAAGATTCAAAGAGAGTGAGATGCCAGCTCCTTTCATTCAGTCAGTAGCTTCAAACATTTCTGGTATATGAATAACATGATGTTTTTCAATGGCAAAAATCAATGAATATTGTAAATGCACAAACAGTAATTTCTCCGCATTGCAAGGTGCAATTCTGAAATTTTTTGCTTTTTCCTGCTCCTCTTAGCATGATAAAGAAGATTCAAAGAGAGTGAGATGCCAGCTCCTTTCATTCAGTAAGTAGCTTCAATCATTTCTGGACGTTTTTCAATGGCAAAAATCAATGAATATTGTAAATGCACAAACAGTAATTTCTCCTCATTGCAAGGTGCAATTCTGAAATTTTTTGCTTTTTCCTGCTCCTCTTAGCATGATAAACAAGATTCAAAGAGAGTGAGATGCCAGCTCTTTTCATTCAGTCAGTAGCTTCAATCATTTCTGGACGTTTTTCAATGACAAAAATCAATGAATATTGTAAATGCACAAACAGTAATTTCTCCGCATTGCAAGGTGCAATTCTGAAATTTTTTGCTTTTTCCTGCTCCTCTTAGCATGATAAAGAAGATTCAAAGAGAGTGAGATGCCAGCTCCTTTCATTCAGTCAGTAGCTTCAATCATTTCTGGACGTTTTTCAATGGCAAAAATCATTGAATATTGTAAATGCACAAACAGTAATTTCTCCGCATTGCAAGGTGCAATTCTGAAATTTTTTGCTTTTTCCTGCTCCTCTTAGCATGATAAAGAAGATTCAAAGAGAGTGAGATGCCAGCTCCTTTCATTCAGTCAGTAGCTTCAATCATTTCTGGTATATGAATAACATGATGTTTTTCAATGGCAAAAATCAATGAATATTGTAAATGCACAAACAGTAATTTCTCCGCATTGCAAGGTGCAATTCTGAAATTTTTTGCTTTTTCCTGCTCCTCTTAGCATGATAAAGAAGATTCAAAGAGAGTGAGATGCCAGCTCCTTTCATTCAGTCAGTAGCTTCAATCATTTCTGGACGTTTTTCAATGGCAAAAATCAATGAATATTGTAAATGCACAAACAGTAATTTCTACGCATTGCAAGGTGCAATTCTGAAATTTTTTGCTTTTTCCTGCTCCTCTTAGCATGATAAACAAGATTCAAAGAGAGTGAGATGCCAGCTCCTTTCATTCAGTCAGTAGCTTCAATCATTTCTGGACGTTTTTCAATGGCAAAAATCAATGAATATTGTAAATGCACAAACAGTAATTTCTCCGCATTGCAAGGTGCAATTCTAAAATTTTTTGCTTTTTCCTGCTCCTCTTAGCATGATAAACAAGATTCAAAGAGAGTGAGATGCCAGCTCCTTTCATTCAGTCAGTAGCTTCAATCATTTCTGGACGTTTTTCAATGGCAAAAATCAATGAATATTGTAAATGCACAAACAGTAATTTCTCCGCATTGCAAGGTGCAATTCTGAAATTTTTTGCTTTTTCCTGCTCCTCTTAGCATGATAAAGAAGATTCAAAGAGAGTGAGATGCCAGCTCCTTTCTTTCAGTCAGTAGCTTCAATCATTTCTGGACGTTTTTCAATGGCAAAAATCAATGAATATTGTAAATGCACAGTAATTTCTCCGCATTGCAAGGTGCAATTCTGAAATTTTTTGCTTTTTCCTGCTCCTCTTAGCATGATAAACAAGATTCAAAGAGAGTGAGATGCCAGCTCCTTTCATTCAGTCAGTAGCTTCAATCATTTCTGGACGTTTTTCAATGGCAAAAATCAATGAATATTGTAAATGCACAAACAGTAATTTCTCCGCATTGCAAGGTGCAATTCTGAAATTTTTTGCTTTTTCCTGCTCCTCTTAGCATGATAAACAAGATTCAAAGAGAGTGAGATGCCAGCTCCTTTCATTCAGTCAGTAGCTTCAATCATTTCTGGACGTTTTTCAATGGCAAAAATCAATGAATATTGTAAATGCACAAACAGTAATTTCTCCGCATTGCAAGGTGCAATTCTGAAATTTTTTGCTTTTTCCTGCTCCTCTTAGCATGATAAAGAAGATTCAGAGTGAGATGCCAGCTCCTTTCATTCAGTCAGTAGCTTCAATCATTTCTGGACGTTTTTCAATGGCAAAAATCAATGAATATTGTAAATGCACAAACAGTAATTTCTCCGCATTGCAAGGTGCAATTCTGAAATTTTTTGCTTTTTCCTGCTCCTCTTAGCATGATAAACAAGATTCAAAGAGAGTGAGATGCCAGCTCCTTTCATTCAGTCAGTAGCTTCAATCATTTCTGGACGTTTTTCAATGGCAAAAATCAATGAATATTGTAAATGCACAAACAGTAATTTCTCCGCATTGCAAGGTGCAATTCTGAAATTTTTTGCTTTTTCCTGCTCCTCTTAGCATGATAAAGAAGATTCAAAGAGAGTGAGATGCCAGCTCCTTTCATTCAGTCAGTAGCTTCAAACATTTCTGGTATATGAATAACATGATGTTTTTCAATGGCAAAAATCAATGAATATTGTAAATGCACAAACAGTAATTTCTCTGCATTGCAAGGTGCAATTCTGAAATTTTTTGCTTTTTCCTGCTCCTCTTAGCATGATAAAGAAGATTCAAAGAGAGTGAGATGCCAGCTCCTTTCATTCAGTCAGTAGCTTCAAACATTTCTGGTATATGAATAACATGATGTTTTTCAATGGCAAAAATCAATGAATATTGTAAATGCACAAACAGTAATTTCTCCGCATTGCAAGGTGCAATTCTGAAATTTTTTGCTTTTTCCTGCTCCTCTTAGCATGATAAAGAAGATTCAAAGAGAGTGAGATGCCAGCTCCTTTCATTCAGTCAGTAGCTTCAATCATTTCTGGACGTTTTTCAATGGCAAAAATCATTGAATATTGTAAATGCACAAACAGTAATTTCTCCGCATTGCAAGGTGCAATTCTGAAATTTTTTGCTTTTTCCTGCTCCTCTTAGCATGATAAAGAAGATTCAAAGAGAGTGAGATGCCAGCTCCTTTCATTCAGTCAGTAGCTTCAATCATTTCTGGTATATGAATAACATGATGTTTTTCAATGGCAAAAATCAATGAATATTGTAAATGCACAAACAGTAATTTCTCCGCATTGCAAGGTGCAATTCTGAAATTTTTTGCTTTTTCCTGCTCCTCTTAGCATGATAAAGAAGATTCAAAGAGAGTGAGATGCCAGCTCCTTTCATTCAGTCAGTAGCTTCAATCATTTCTGGACGTTTTTCAATGGCAAAAATCAATGAATATTGTAAATGCACAGTAATTTCTCCGCATTGCAAGGTGCAATTCTGAAATTTTTTGCTTTTTCCTGCTCCTCTTAGCATGATAAACAAGATTCAAAGAGAGTGGGATGCCAGCTCCTTTCATTCAGTCAGTAGCTTCAATCATTTCTGGACGTTTTTCAATGGCAAAAATCAATGAATATTGTAAATGCACAAACAGTAATTTCTCCGCATTGCAAGGTGCAATTCTGAAATTTTTTGCTTTTTCCTGCTCCTCTTAGCATGATAAACAAGATTCAAAGAGAGTGAGATGCCAGCTCCTTTCATTCAGTCAGTAGCTTCAATCATTTCTGGACGTTTTTCAATGGCAAAAATCAATGAATATTGTAAATGCACAAACAGTAATTTCTCCGCATTGCAAGGTGCAATTCTGAAATTTTTTGCTTTTTCCTGCTCCTCTTAGCATGATAAAGAAGATTCAAAGAGAGTGAGATGCCAGCTCCTTTCATTCAGTCAGTAGCTTCAAACATTTCTGGTATATGAATAACATGATGTTTTTCAATGGCAAAAATCAATGAATATTGTAAATGCACAAACAGTAATTTCTCCGCATTGCAAGGTGCAATTCTGAAATTTTTTGCTTTTTCCTGCTCCTCTTAGCATGATAAAGAAGATTCAAAGAGAGTGAGATGCCAGCTCCTTTCATTCAGTCAGTAGCTTCAATCATTTCTGGACGTTTTTCAATGGCAAAAATCAATGAATATTGTAAATGCACAAACAGTAATTTCTCCGCATTGCAAGGTGCAATTCTGAAATTTTTTGCTTTTTCCTGCTCCTCTTAGCATGATAAAGAAGATTCAAAGAGAGTGAGATGCCAGCTCCTTTCATTCAGTCAGTAGCTTCAAACATTTCTGGTATATGAATAACATGATGTTTTTCAATGGCAAAAATCAATGAATATTGTAAATGCACAAACAGTAATTTCTCCGCATTGCAAGGTGCAATTCTGAAATTTTTTGCTTTTTCCTGCTCCTCTTAGCATGATAAAGAAGATTCAAAGAGAGTGAGATGCCAGCTCCTTTCATTCAGTCAGTAGCTTCAAACATTTCTGGTATATGAATAACATGATGTTTTTCAATGGCAAAAATCAATGAATATTGTAAATGCACAAACAGTAATTTCTCCGCATTGCAAGGTGCAATTCTGAAATTTTTTGCTTTTTCCTGCTCCTCTTAGCATGATAAAGAAGATTCAAAGAGAGTGAGATGCCAGCTCCTTTCATTCAGTCAGTAGCTTCAATCATTTCTGGACGTTTTTCAATGGCAAAAATCATTGAATATTGTAAATGCACAAACAGTAATTTCTCCGCATTGCAAGGTGCAATTCTGAAATTTTTTGCTTTTTCCTGCTCCTCTTAGCATGATAAAGAAGATTCAAAGAGAGTGAGATGCCAGCTCCTTTCATTCAGTCAGTAGCTTCAATCATTTCTGGTATATGAATAACATGATGTTTTTCAATGGCAAAAATCAATGAATATTGTAAATGCACAAACAGTAATTTCTCCGCATTGCAAGGTGCAATTCTGAAATTTTTTGCTTTTTCCTGCTCCTCTTAGCATGATAAAGAAGATTCAAACAGAGTGAGATGCCAGCTCCTTTCATTCAGTCAGTAGCTTCAATCATTTCTGGACGTTTTTCAATGGCAAAAATCAATGAATATTGTAAATGCACAAACAGTAATTTCTCCGCATTGCAAGGTGCAATTCTGAAATTTTTTGCTTTTTCCTGCTCCTCTTAGCATGATAAACAAGATTCAAAGAGAGTGAGATGCCAGCTCCTTTCATTCAGTCAGTAGCTTCAATCATTTCTGGACGTTTTTCAATGGCAAAAATCAATGAATATTGTAAATGCACAAACAGTAATTTCTCCGCATTGCAACGTGCAATTCTGAAATTTTTTGCTTTTTCCTGCTCCTCTTAGCATGATAAAGAAGATTCAAAGAGAGTGAGATGCCAGCTCCTTTCATTCAGTCAGTAGCTTCAAACATTTCTGGTATATGAATAACATGATGTTTTTCAATGGCAAAAATCAATGAATATTGTAAATGCACAAACAGTAATTTCTCCGCATTGCAAGGTGCAATTCTGAAATGTTTTGCTTTTTCCTGCTCCTCTTAGCATGATAAAGAAGATTCAAAGAGAGTGAGATGCCAGCTCCTTTCATTCAGTCAGTAGCTTCAATCATTTCTGGACGTTTTTCAATGGCAAAAATCAATGAATATTGTAAATGCACAAACAGTAATTTCTCCGCATTGCAAGGTGCAATTCTGAAATTTTTTGCTTTTTCCTGCTCCTCTAAGCATGATAAAGAAGATTCAAAGAGAGTGAGATGCCAGCTCCTTTCATTCAGTCAGTAGCTTCAATCATTTCTGGACGTTTTTCAATGGCAAAAATCAATGAATATTGTAAATGCACAAAGAGTAATTTCTCCGCATTGCAAGGTGCAATTCTGAAATTTTTTGCTTTTTCCTGCTCCTCTTAGCATGATAAAGAAGATTCAAAGAGAGTGAGATGCCAGCTCCTTTCATTCAGTCAGTAGCTTCAAACATTTCTGGTATATGAATAACATGATGTTTTTCAATGGCAAAAATCAATGAATATTGTAAATGCACAAACAGTAATTTCTCCGCATTGCAAGGTGCAATTCTGAAATTTTTTGCTTTTTCCTGCTCCTCTTAGCATGATAAAGAAGATTCAAAGAGAGTGAGATGCCAGCTCCTTTCATTCAGTCAGTAGCTTCAATCATTTCTGGACGTTTTTCAATGGCAAAAATCATTGAATATTGTAAATGCACAAACAGTAATTTCTCCGCATTGCAAGGTGCAATTCTGAAATTTTTTGCTTTTTCCTGCTCCTCTAAGCATGATAAAGAAGATTCAAAGAGAGTGAGATGCCAGCTCCTTTCATTCAGTCAGTAGCTTCAATCATTTCTGGACGTTTTTCAATGGCAAAAATCAATGAATATTGTAAATGCACAAACAGTAATTTCTCCGCATTGCAAGGTGCAATTCTGAAATTTTTTGCTTTTTCCTGCTCCTCTTAGCATGATAAACAAGATTCAAAGAGAGTGAGATGCCAGCTCCTTTCATTCAGTCAGTAGCTTCAATCATTTCTGGACGTTTTTCAATGGCAAAAATCAATGAATATTGTAAATGCACAAACAGTAATTTCTCCGCATTGCAAGGTGCAATTCTGAAATTTTTTGCTTTTTCCTGCTCCTCTTAGCATGATAAAGAAGATTCAAAGAGAGTGAGATGCCAGCTCCTTTCATTCAGTCAGTAGCTTCAAACATTTCTGGTATATGAATAACATGATGTTTTTCAATGGAAAAATTCAATGAATATTGTAAATGCACAAACAGTAATTTCTCCGCATTGCAAGGTGCAATTCTGAAATTTTTTGCTTTTTCCTGCTCCTCTTAGCATGATAAAGAAGATTCAAAGAGAGTGAGATGCCAGCTCCTTTCATTCAGTCAGTAGCTTCAATCATTTCTGGACGTTTTTCAATGGCAAAAATCAATGAATATTGTAAATGCACAAACAGTAATTTCTCCGCATTGCAAGGTGCAATTCTGAAATTTTTTGCTTTTTCCTGCTCCTCTTAGCATGATAAAGAAGATTCAAAGAGAGTGAGATGCCAGCTCCTTTCATTCAGTCAGTAGCTTCAAACATTTCTGGTATATGAATAACATGATGTTTTTCAATGGCAAAAATCAATGAATATTGTAAATGCACAAACAGTAATTTCTCCGCATTGCAAGGTGCAATTCTGAAATTTTTTGCTTTTTCCTGCTCCTCTTACCATGATAAACAAGATTCAAAGAGAGTGAGATGCCAGCTCTTTTCATTCAGTCAGTAGCTTCAATCATTTCTGGACGTTTTTCAATTTCAAAAATCAATGAATATTGTAAATGCACAAACAGTAATTTCTCCGCATTGCAAGGTGCAATTCTGAAATTTTTTGCTTTTTCCTGCTCCTCTTAGCATGATAAAGAAGATTCAAAGAGAGTGAGATGCCAGCTCCTTTCATTCAGTCAGTAGCTTCAAACATTTCTGGTATATGAATAACATGATGTTTTTCAATGGCAAAAATCAATGAATACTGTAAATGCACAAACAGTAATTTCTCCGCATTGAAAGGTGCAATTCTGAAATTTTTTGCTTTTTCCTGCTCCTCTTAGCATGATAAAGAGGATTCAAAGAGAGTGAGATGCCAGCTCCTTCCATTCAGTCAGTAGCTTCAATCATTTCTGGACGTTTTTCAATGGCAAAAATCAATGAATATTGTAAATGCACAAACAGTAATTTCTCCGCATTGCAAGGTGCAATTCTGAAATTTTTTGCTTTTTCCTGCTCCTCTTAGCATGATAAACAAGATTCAAAGAGAGTGAGATGCCAGCTCCTTTCATTCAGTCAGTAGCTTCAATCATTTCTGGACGTTTTTCAATGGCAAAAATCAATGAATATTGTAAATGCACAAACAGTAATTTCTCCGCATTGCAAGGTGCAATTCTGAAATTTTTTGCTTTTTTCTGCTCCTCTTAGCATGATAAAGAAGATTCAAAGAGAGTGAGATGCCAGCTCCTTTCATTCAGTCAGTAGCTTCAAACATTTCTGGTATATGAATAACATGATGTTTTTCAATGGCAAAAATCAATGAATATTGTAAATGCACAAACAGTAATTTCTCCGCATTGCAAGGTGCAATTCTGAAATTTTTTGCTTTTTCCTGCTCCTCTTAGCATGATAAAGAAGATTCAAAGAGAGTGAGATGCCAGCTCCTTTCATTCAGTCAGTAGCTTCAATCATTTCTGGACGTTTTTCAATGGCAAAAATCAATGAATATTGTAAATGCACAAACAGTAATTTCTCCGCATTGCAAGGTGCAATTCTGAAATTTTTTGCTTTTTCCTGCTCCTCTTAGCAAGATAAACAAGATTCAAAGAGAGTGAGATGCCAGCTCCTTTCATTCAGTCAGTAGCTTCAATCATTTCTGGACGTTTTTCAATGGCAAAAATCAATGAATATTGTAAATGCACAAACAGTAATTTCTCCGCATTGCAAGGTGCAATTCTGAAATTTTTTGCTTTTTCCTGCTCCTCTTAGCATGATAAAGAAGATTCAAAGAGAGTGAGATGCCAGCTCCTTTCATTCAGTCAGTAGCTTCAATCATTTCTGGACGTTTTTCAATGTCAAAAATCAATGAATATTGTAAATGCACAAACAGTAATTTCTCCGCATTGCAAGGTGCAATTCTGAAATTTTTTGCTTTTTCCTGCTCCTCTTAGCATGATAAAGAAGATTCAAAGAGAGTGAGATGCCAGCTCCTTTCATTCAGTCAGTAGCTTCAATCATTTCTGGACGTTTTTCAATGGCAAAAATCAATGAATATTGTAAATGCACAAACAGTAATTTCTCCGCATTGCAAGGTGCAATTCTGAAATTTTTTGCTTTTTCCTGCTCCTCTTAGCATGATAAAGAAGATTCAAAGAGAGTGAGATGCCAGCTCCTTTCATTCAGTCAGTAGCTTCAAACATTTCTGGTATATGAATAACATGATGTTTTTCAATGGCAAAAATCAATGAATATTGTAAATGCACAAACAGTAATTTCTCCGCATTGCAAGGTGCAATTCTGAATTTTTTTGCTTTTTCCTGCTCCTCTAAGCATGATAAAGAAGATTCAAAGAGAGTGAGATGCCAGCTCCTTTCATTCAGTCAGTAGCTTCAATCATTTCTGGACGTTTTTCAATGGCAAAAATCAATGAATATTGTAAATGCACAAACAGTAATTTCTCCGCATTGCAAGGTGCAATTCTGAAATTTTTTGCTTTTTCCTGCTCCTCTTAGCATGATAAACAAGATTCAAAGAGAATGAGATGCCAGCTCCTTTCATTCAGTCAGTAGCTTCAATCATTTCTGGACGTTTTTCAATGGCAAAAATCAATGAATATTGTAAATGCACAAACAGTAATTTCTCCGCATTGCAAGGTGCAATTCTGAAATTTTTTGCTTTTTCCTGCTCCTCTTAGCATGATAAAGAAGATTCAAAGAGAGTGAGATGCCAGCTCCTTTCATTCAGTCAGTAGCTTCAAACATTTCTGGTATATGAATAACATGATGTTTTTCAATGGCAAAAATCAATGAATATTGAAAATGCACAAACAGTAATTTCTCCGCATTGCAAGGTGCAATTCTGAAATTTTTTGCTTTTTCCTGCTCCTCTTAGCATGATAAAGAAGATTCAAAGAGAGTGAGATGCCAGCTCCATTCATTCAGTCAGTAGCTTCAATCTTTTCTGGACGTTTTTCAATGGCAAAAATCAATGAATATTGTAAATGCACAAACAGTAATTTCTCCGCATTGCAAGGTGCAATTCTGAATTTTTTTGCTTTTTCCTGCTCCTCTTAGCATGATAAAGAAGATTCAAAGAGAGTGAGATGCCAGCTCCTTTCATTCAGTCAGTAGCTTCAAACATTTCTGGTATATGAATAACATGATGTTTTTCAATGGCAAAAATCAATGAATATTGTAAATGCACAAACAGTAATTTCTCCGCATTGCAAGGTGCAATTTTGAAATTTTTTGCTTTTTCCTGCTCCTCTTAGCATGATAAAGAAGATTCAAAGAGAGTGAGATGCCAGCTCCTTTCATTCAGTCAGTAGCTTCAATCATTTCTGGACGTTTTTCAATGGCAAAAATCAATGAATATTGTAAATGCACAAACAGTAATTTCTCCGCATTGCAAGGTGCAATTCTGAAATTTTTTGCTTTTTCCTGCTCCTCTTAGCATGATAAACAAGATTCAAAGAGAGTGAGATGCCAGCTCCTTTCATTCAGTCAGTAGCTTCAATCATTTCTGGATGTTTTTCAATGGCAAAAATCAATGAATATTGTAAATGCACAAACAGTAATTTCTCCGCATTGCAAGGTGCAATTCTGAAATTTTTTGCTTTTTTCTGCTCCTCTTAGCATGATAAAGAAGATTCAAAGAGAGTGAGATGCCAGCTCCTTTCATTCAGTCAGTAGCTTCAAACATTTCTGGTATATGAATAACATGATGTTTTTCAATGGCAAAAATCAATGAATATTGTAAATGCACAAACAGTAATTTCTCCGCATTGCAAGGTGCAATTCTGAAATTTTTTGCTTTTTCCTGCTCCTCTTAGCATGATAAACAAATTCAAAGAGAGTGAGATGCCAGCTCCTTTCATTCAGTCAGTAGCTTCAATCATTTCTGGACGTTTTTCAATGGCAAAAATCAATGAATATTGTAAATGCACAAACAGTAATTTCTCCGCATTGCAAGGTGCAATTCTGAAATTTTTTGCTTTTTTCTGCTCCTCTTAGCATGATAAAGAAGATTCAAAGAGAGTGAGATGCCAGCTCCTTTCATTCAGTCAGTAGCTTCAAACATTTCTGGTATATGAATAACATGATGTTTTTCAATGGCAAAAATCAATGAATATTGTAAATGCACAAACAGTAATTTCTCCGCATTGCAAGGTGCAATTCTGAAATTTTTTGCTTTTTCCTGCTCCTCTTAGCATGATAAAGAAGATTCAAAGAGAGTGAGATGCCAGCTCCTTTCATTCAGTCAGTAGCTTCAATCATTTCTGGACGTTTTTCAATGGCAAAAATCAATGAATATTGTAAATGCACAAACAGTAATTTCTCCGCATTGCAAGGTGCAATTCTGAAATTTTTTGCTTTTTCCTGCTCCACTTAGCAAGATAAACAAGATTCAAAGAGAGTGAGATGCCAGCTCCTTTCATTCAGTCAGTAGCTTCAATCATTTCTGGACGTTTTTCAATGGAAAAAATCAATGAATATTGTAAATGCACAAACAGTAATTTCTCCGCATTGCAAGGTGCAATTCTGAAATTTTTTGCTTTTTCCTGCTCCTCTTAGCATGATAAAGAAGATTCAAAGAGAGTGAGATGCCAGCTCCTTTCATTCAGTCAGTAGCTTCAATCATTTCTGGACGTTTTTCAATGGCAAAAATCAATGAATATTGTAAATGCACAAACAGTAATTTCTCCGCATTGCAAGGTGCAATTCTGAAATTTTTTGCTTTTTCCTGCTCCTCTTAGCATGATAAAGAAGATTCAAAGAGAGTGAGATGCCAGCTCCTTTCATTCAGTCAGTAGCTTCAATCATTTCTGGACGTTTTTCAATGGCAAAAATCAATGAATATTGTAAATGCACAAACAGTAATTTCTCCGCATTGCAAGGTGCAATTCTGAAATTTTTTGCTTTTTCCTGCTCCTCTTAGCATGATAAAGAAGATTCAAAGAGAGTGAGATGCCAGCTCCTTTCATTCAGTCAGTAGCTTCAAACATTTCTGGTATATGAATAACATGATGTTTTTCAATGGCAAAAATCAATGAATATTGTAAATGCACAAACAGTAATTTCTCCGCATTGCAAGGTGCAATTCTGAAATTTTTTGCTTTTTCCTGCTCCTCTTAGCATGATAAAGAAGATTCAAAGAGAGTGAGATGCCAGCTTCTTTCATTCAGTCAGTAGCTTCAATCATTTCTGGACGTTTTTCAATGGCAAAAATCAATGAATATTGTAAATGCACAAACAGTAATTTCTCCGCATTGCAAGGTGCAATTCTGAAATTTTTTGCTTTTTCCTGCTCCTCTTAGCAAGATAAACAAGATTCAAAGAGAGTGAGATGCCAGCTCCTTTCATTCAGTCAGTAGCTTCAATCATTTCTGGACGTTTTTCAATGGCAAAAATCAATGAATATTGTAAATGCACAAACAGTAATTTCTCCGCATTGCAAGGTGCAATTCTGAAATTTTTTGCTTTTTCCTGCTCCTCTTAGCATGATAAAGAAGATTCAAAGAGAGTGAGATGCCAGCTCCTTTCATTCAGTCAGTAGCTTCAATCATTTCTGGACGTTTTTCAATGGCAAAAATCAATGAATATTGTAAATGCACAAACAGTAATTTCTCCGCATTGCAAGGTGCAATTCTGAAATTTTTTGCTTTTTCCTGCTCCTCTTAGCATGATAAAGAAGATTCAAAGAGAGTGAGATGCCAGCTCCTTTCATTCAGTCAGTAGCTTCAATCATTTCTGGACGTTTTTCAATGGCAAAAATCAATGAATATTGTAAATGCACAAACAGTAATTTCTCCGCATTGCAAGGTGCAATTCTGAAATTTTTTGCTTTTTCCTGCTCCTCTTAGCATGATAAACAAGATTCAAAGAGAGTGAGATGCCAGCTCCTTTCATTCAGTCAGTAGCTTCAATCATTTCTGGACGTTTTTCAATGGCAAAAATCAATGAATATTGTAAATGCACAAACAGTAATTTCTCCGCATTGCAAGGTGCAATTCTGAAATTTTTTGCTTTTTCCTGCTCCTCTTAGCATGATAAAGAAGATTCAAAGAGAGTGAGATGCCAGCTCCTTTCATTCAGTCAGTAGCTTCAAACATTTCTGGTATATGAATAACATGATGTTTTTCAATGGCAAAAATCAATGAATATTGTAAATGCACAAACAGTAATTTCTCCGCATTGCAAGGTGCAATTCTGAAATTTTTTGCTTTTTCCTGCTCCTCTTAGCATGATAAAGAAGATTCAAAGAGAGTGAGATGCCAGCTCCTTTCATTCAGTCAGTAGCTTCAATCATTTCTGGACGTTTTTCAATGGCAAAAATCAATGAATATTGTAAATGCACAAACAGTAATTTCTCCGCATTGCAAGGTGCAATTCTGAAATTTTTTGCTTTTTCCTGCTCCTCTTAGCATGATAAAGAAGATTCAAAGAGAGTGAGATGCCAGCTCCTTTCATTCAGTCAGTAGCTTCAAACATTTCTGGTATATGAATAACATGATGTTTTTCAATGGCAAAAATCAATGAATATTGTAAATGCACAAACAGTAATTTCTCCGCATTGCAAGGTGCAATTCTGAAATTTTTTGCTTTTTCCTGCTCCTCTTAGCATGATAAAGAAGATTCAAAGAGAGTGAGATGCCAGCTCCTTTCATTCAGTCAGTAGCTTCAAACATTTCTGGTATATGAATAACATGATGTTTTTCAATGGCAAAAATCAATGAATATTGTAAATGCACAAACAGTAATTTCTCCGCATTGCAAGGTGCAATTCTGAAATTTTTTGCTTTTTCCTGCTCCTCTTAGCATGATAAAGAAGATTCAAAGAGAGTGAGATGCCAGCTCCTTTCATTCAGTCAGTAGCTTCAATCATTTCTGGACGTTTTTCAATGGCAAAAATCATTGAATATTGTAAATGCACAAACAGTAATTTCTCCGCATTGCAAGGTGCAATTCTGAAATTTTTTGCTTTTTCCTGCTCCTCTTAGCATGATAAAGAAGATTCAAAGAGAGTGAGATGCCAGCTCCTTTCATTCAGTCAGTAGCTTCAATCATTTCTGGTATATGAATAACATGATGTTTTTCAATGGCAAAAATCAATGAATATTGTAAATGCACAAACAGTAATTTCTCCGCATTGCAAGGTGCAATTCTGAAATTTTTTGCTTTTTCCTGCTCCTCTTAGCATGATAAAGAAGATTCAAAGAGAGTGAGATGCCAGCTCCTTTCATTCAGTCAGTAGCTTCAATCATTTCTGGACGTTTTTCAATGGCAAAAATCAATGAATATTGTAAATGCACAAACAGTAATTTCTCCGCATTGCAAGGTGCAATTCTGAAATTTTTTGCTTTTTCCTGCTCCTCTTAGCATGATAAACAAGATTCAAAGAGAGTGAGATGCCAGCTCCTTTCATTCAGTCAGTAGCTTCAATCATTTCTGGACGTTTTTCAATGGCAAAAATCAATGAATATTGTAAATGCACAAACAGTAATTTCTCCGCATTGCAACGTGCAATTCTGAAATTTTTTGCTTTTTCCTGCTCCTCTTAGCATGATAAAGAAGATTCAAAGAGAGTGAGATGCCAGCTCCTTTCATTCAGTCAGTAGCTTCAAACATTTCTGGTATATGAATAACATGATGTTTTTCAATGGCAAAAATCAATGAATATTGTAAATGCACAAACAGTAATTTCTCCGCATTGCAAGGTGCAATTCTGAAATGTTTTGCTTTTTCCTGCTCCTCTTAGCATGATAAAGAAGATTCAAAGAGAGTGAGATGCCAGCTCCTTTCATTCAGTCAGTAGCTTCAATCATTTCTGGACGTTTTTCAATGGCAAAAATCAATGAATATTGTAAATGCACAAACAGTAATTTCTCCGCATTGCAAGGTGCAATTCTGAAATTTTTTGCTTTTTCCTGCTCCTCTAAGCATGATAAAGAAGATTCAAAGAGAGTGAGATGCCAGCTCCTTTCATTCAGTCAGTAGCTTCAATCATTTCTGGACGTTTTTCAATGGCAAAAATCAATGAATATTGTAAATGCACAAAGAGTAATTTCTCCGCATTGCAAGGTGCAATTCTGAAATTTTTTGCTTTTTCCTGCTCCTCTTAGCATGATAAAGAAGATTCAAAGAGAGTGAGATGCCAGCTCCTTTCATTCAGTCAGTAGCTTCAAACATTTCTGGTATATGAATAACATGATGTTTTTCAATGGCAAAAATCAATGAATATTGTAAATGCACAAACAGTAATTTCTCCGCATTGCAAGGTGCAATTCTGAAATTTTTTGCTTTTTCCTGCTCCTCTTAGCATGATAAAGAAGATTCAAAGAGAGTGAGATGCCAGCTCCTTTCATTCAGTCAGTAGCTTCAATCATTTCTGGACGTTTTTCAATGGCAAAAATCATTGAATATTGTAAATGCACAAACAGTAATTTCTCCGCATTGCAAGGTGCAATTCTGAAATTTTTTGCTTTTTCCTACTCCTCTAAGCATGATAAAGAAGATTCAAAGAGAGTGAGATGCCAGCTCCTTTCATTCAGTCAGTAGCTTCAATCATTTCTGGACGTTTTTCAATGGCAAAAATCAATGAATATTGTAAATGCACAAACAGTAATTTCTCCGCATTGCAAGGTGCAATTCTGAAATTTTTTGCTTTTTCCTGCTCCTCTTAGCATGATAAACAAGATTCAAAGAGAGTGAGATGCCAGCTCCTTTCATTCAGTCAGTAGCTTCAATCATTTCTGGACGTTTTTCAATGGCAAAAATCAATGAATATTGTAAATGCACAAACAGTAATTTCTCCGCATTGCAAGGTGCAATTCTGAAATTTTTTGCTTTTTCCTGCTCCTCTTAGCATGATAAAGAAGATTCAAAGAGAGTGAGATGCCAGCTCCTTTCATTCAGTCAGTAGCTTCAAACATTTCTGGTATATGAATAACATGATGTTTTTCAATGGAAAAATTCAATGAATATTGTAAATGCACAAACAGTAATTTCTCCGCATTGCAAGGTGCAATTCTGAAATTTTTTGCTTTTTCCTGCTCCTCTTAGCATGATAAAGAAGATTCAAAGAGAGTGAGATGCCAGCTCCTTTCATTCAGTCAGTAGCTTCAATCATTTCTGGACGTTTTTCAATGGCAAAAATCAATGAATATTGTAAATGCACAAACAGTAATTTCTCCGCATTGCAAGGTGCAATTCTGAAATTTTTTGCTTTTTCCTGCTCCTCTTAGCATGATAAAGAAGATTCAAAGAGAGTGAGATGCCAGCTCCTTTCATTCAGTCAGTAGCTTCAAACATTTCTGGTATATGAATAACATGATGTTTTTCAATGGCAAAAATCAATGAATATTGTAAATGCACAAACAGTAATTTCTCCGCATTGCAAGGTGCAATTCTGAAATTTTTTGCTTTTTCCTGCTCCTCTTACCATGATAAACAAGATTCAAAGAGAGTGAGATGCCAGCTCTTTTCATTCAGTCAGTAGCTTCAATCATTTCTGGACGTTTTTCAATTTCAAAAATCAATGAATATTGTAAATGCACAAACAGTAATTTCTCCGCATTGCAAGGTGCAATTCTGAAATTTTTTGCTTTTTCCTGCTCCTCTTAGCATGATAAAGAAGATTCAAAGAGAGTGAGATGCCAGCTCCTTTCATTCAGTCAGTAGCTTCAAACATTTCTTGTATATGAATAACATGATGTTTTTCAATGGCAAAAATCAATGAATACTGTAAATGCACAAACAGTAATTTCTCCGCATTGAAAGGTGCAATTCTGAAATTTTTTGCTTTTTCCTGCTCCTCTTAGCATGATAAAGAGGATTCAAAGAGAGTGAGATGCCAGCTCCTTCCATTCAGTCAGTAGCTTCAATCATTTCTGGACGTTTTTCAATGGCAAAAATCAATGAATATTGTAAATGCACAAACAGTAATTTCTCCGCATTGCAAGGTGCAATTCTGAAATTTTTTGCTTTTTCCTGCTCCTCTTAGCATGATAAACAAGATTCAAAGAGAGTGAGATGCCAGCTCCTTTCATTCAGTCAGTAGCTTCAATCATTTCTGGACGTTTTTCAATGGCAAAAATCAATGAATATTGTAAATGCACAAACAGTAATTTCTCCGCATTGCAAGGTGCAATTCTGAAATTTTTTGCTTTTTTCTGCTCCTCTTAGCATGATAAAGAAGATTCAAAGAGAGTGAGATGCCAGCTCCTTTCATTCAGTCAGTAGCTTCAAACATTTCTGGTATATGAATAACATGATGTTTTTCAATGGCAAAAATCAATGAATATTGTAAATGCACAAACAGTAATTTCTCCGCATTGCAAGGTGCAATTCTGAAATTTTTTGCTTTTTCCTGCTCCTCTTAGCATGATAAAGAAGATTCAAAGAGAGTGAGATGCCAGCTCCTTTCATTCAGTCAGTAGCTTCAATCATTTCTGGACGTTTTTCAATGGCAAAAATCAATGAATATTGTAAATGCACAAACAGTAATTTCTCCGCATTGCAAGGTGCAATTCTGAAATTTTTTGCTTTTTCCTGCTCCTCTTAGCAAGATAAACAAGATTCAAAGAGAGTGAGATGCCAGCTCCTTTCATTCAGTCAGTAGCTTCAATCATTTCTGGACGTTTTTCAATGGCAAAAATCAATGAATATTGTAAATGCACAAACAGTAATTTCTCCGCATTGCAAGGTGCAATTCTGAAATTTTTTGCTTTTTCCTGCTCCTCTTAGCATGATAAAGAAGATTCAAAGAGAGTGAGATGCCAGCTCCTTTCATTCAGTCAGTAGCTTCAATCATTTCTGGACGTTTTTCAATGTCAAAAATCAATGAATATTGTAAATGCACAAACAGTAATTTCTCCGCATTGCAAGGTGCAATTCTGAAATTTTTTGCTTTTTCCTGCTCCTCTTAGCATGATAAAGAAGATTCAAAGAGAGTGAGATGCCAGCTCCTTTCATTCAGTCAGTAGCTTCAATCATTTCTGGACGTTTTTCAATGGCAAAAATCAATGAATATTGTAAATGCACAAACAGTAATTTCTCCGCATTGCAAGGTGCAATTCTGAAATTTTTTGCTTTTTCCTGCTCCTCTTAGCATGATAAAGAAGATTCAAAGAGAGTGAGATGCCAGCTCCTTTCATTCAGTCAGTAGCTTCAAACATTTCTGGTATATGAATAACATGATGTTTTTCAATGGCAAAAATCAATGAATATTGTAAATGCACAAACAGTAATTTCTCCGCATTGCAAGGTGCAATTCTGAATTTTTTTGCTTTTTCCTGCTCCTCTAAGCATGATAAAGAAGATTCAAAGAGAGTGAGATGCCAGCTCCTTTCATTCAGTCAGTAGCTTCAATCATTTCTGGACGTTTTTCAATGGCAAAAATCAATGAATATTGTAAATGCACAAACAGTAATTTCTCCGCATTGCAAGGTGCAATTCTGAAATTTTTTGCTTTTTCCTGCTCCTCTTAGCATGATAAACAAGATTCAAAGAGAATGAGATGCCAGCTCCTTTCATTCAGTCAGTAGCTTCAATCATTTCTGGACGTTTTTCAATGGCAAAAATCAATGAATATTGTAAATGCACAAACAGTAATTTCTCCGCATTGCAAGGTGCAATTTTGAAATTTTTTGCTTTTTCCTGCTCCTCTTAGCATGATAAAGAAGATTCAAAGAGAGTGAGATGCCAGCTCCTTTCATTCAGTCAGTAGCTTCAAACATTTCTGGTATATGAATAACATGATGTTTTTCAATGGAAAAATTCAATGAATATTGTAAATGCACAAACAGTAATTTCTCTGCATTGCAAGGTGCAATTCTGAAATTTTTTGCTTTTTCCTGCTCCTCTTAGCATGATAAAGAAGATTCAAAGAGAGTGAGATGCCAGCTCCTTTCATTCAGTCAGTAGCTTCAATCATTTCTGGACGTTTTTCAATGGCAAAAATCAATGAATATTGTAAATGCACAAACAGTAATTTCTCCGCATTGCAAGGTGCAATTCTGAAATTTTTTGCTTTTTCCTGCTCCTCTTACCATGATAAACAAGATTCAAAGAGAGTGAGATGCCAGCTCTTTTCATTCAGTCAGTAGCTTCAATCATTTCTGGACGTTTTTCAATTTCAAAAATCAATGAATATTGTAAATGCACAAACAGTAATTTCTCCGCATTGCAAGGTGCAATTCTGAAATTTTTTGCTTTTTCCTGCTCCTCTTAGCATGATAAAGAAGATTCAAAGAGAGTGAGATGCCAGCTCCTTTCATTCAGTCAGTAGCTTCAAACATTTCTTGTATATGAATAACATGATGTTTTTCAATGGCAAAAATCAATGAATACTGTAAATGCACAAACAGTAATTTCTCCGCATTGAAAGGTGCAATTCTGAAATTTTTTGCTTTTTCCTGCTCCTCTTAGCATGATAAAGAGGATTCAAAGAGAGTGAGATGCCAGCTCCTTCCATTCAGTCAGTAGCTTCAATCATTTCTGGACGTTTTTCAATGGCAAAAATCAATGAATATTGTAAATGCACAAACAGTAATTTCTCCGCATTGCAAGGTGCAATTCTGAAATTTTTTGCTTTTTCCTGCTCCTCTTAGCATGATAAACAAGATTCAAAGAGAGTGAGATGCCAGCTCCTTTCATTCAGTCAGTAGCTTCAATCATTTCTGGACGTTTTTCAATGGCAAAAATCAATGAATATTGTAAATGCACAAACAGTAATTTCTCCGCATTGCAAGGTGCAATTCTGAAATTTTTTGCTTTTTTCTGCTCCTCTTAGCATGATAAAGAAGATTCAAAGAGAGTGAGATGCCAGCTCCTTTCATTCAGTCAGTAGCTTCAAACATTTCTGGTATATGAATAACATGATGTTTTTCAATGGCAAAAATCAATGAATATTGTAAATGCACAAACAGTAATTTCTCCGCATTGCAAGGTGCAATTCTGAAATTTTTTGCTTTTTCCTGCTCCTCTTAGCATGATAAAGAAGATTCAAAGAGAGTGAGATGCCAGCTCCTTTCATTCAGTCAGTAGCTTCAATCATTTCTGGACGTTTTTCAATGGCAAAAATCAATGAATATTGTAAATGCACAAACAGTAATTTCTCCGCATTGCAAGGTGCAATTCTGAAATTTTTTGCTTTTTCCTGCTCCTCTTAGCAAGATAAACAAGATTCAAAGAGAGTGAGATGCCAGCTCCTTTCATTCAGTCAGTAGCTTCAATCATTTCTGGACGTTTTTCAATGGCAAAAATCAATGAATATTGTAAATGCACAAACAGTAATTTCTCCGCATTGCAAGGTGCAATTCTGAAATTTTTTGCTTTTTCCTGCTCCTCTTAGCATGATAAAGAAGATTCAAAGAGAGTGAGATGCCAGCTCCTTTCATTCAGTCAGTAGCTTCAATCATTTCTGGACGTTTTTCAATGTCAAAAATCAATGAATATTGTAAATGCACAAACAGTAATTTCTCCGCATTGCAAGGTGCAATTCTGAAATTTTTTGCTTTTTCCTGCTCCTCTTAGCATGATAAAGAAGATTCAAAGAGAGTGAGATGCCAGCTCCTTTCATTCAGTCAGTAGCTTCAATCATTTCTGGACGTTTTTCAATGGCAAAAATCAATGAATATTGTAAATGCACAAACAGTAATTTCTCCGCATTGCAAGGTGCAATTCTGAAATTTTTTGCTTTTTCCTGCTCCTCTTAGCATGATAAAGAAGATTCAAAGAGAGTGAGATGCCAGCTCCTTTCATTCAGTCAGTAGCTTCAAACATTTCTGGTATATGAATAACATGATGTTTTTCAATGGCAAAAATCAATGAATATTGTAAATGCACAAACAGTAATTTCTCCGCATTGCAAGGTGCAATTCTGAATTTTTTTGCTTTTTCCTGCTCCTCTAAGCATGATAAAGAAGATTCAAAGAGAGTGAGATGCCAGCTCCTTTCATTCAGTCAGTAGCTTCAATCATTTCTGGACGTTTTTCAATGGCAAAAATCAATGAATATTGTAAATGCACAAACAGTAATTTCTCCGCATTGCAAGGTGCAATTCTGAAATTTTTTGCTTTTTCCTGCTCCTCTTAGCATGATAAACAAGATTCAAAGAGAATGAGATGCCAGCTCCTTTCATTCAGTCAGTAGCTTCAATCATTTCTGGACGTTTTTCAATTGCAAAAATCAATGAATATTGTAAATGCACAAACAGTAATTTCTCCGCATTGCAAGGTGCAATTCTGAAATTTTTTGCTTTTTCCTGCTCCTCTTAGCATGATAAAGAAGATTCAAAGAGAGTGAGATGCCAGCTCCTTTCATTCAGTCAGTAGCTTCAAACATTTCTGGTATATGAATAACATGATGTTTTTCAATGGCAAAAATCAATGAATATTGTAAATGCACAAACAGTAATTTCTCCGCATTGCAAGGTGCAATTCTGAAATTTTTTGCTTTTTCCTGCTCCTCTTAGCATGATAAAGAAGATTCAAAGAGAGTGAGATGCCAGCTCCTTTCATTCAGTCAGTAGCTTCAATCTTTTCTGGACGTTTTTCAATGGCAAAAATCAATGAATATTGTAAATGCACAAACAGTAATTTCTCCGCATTGCAAGGTGCAATTCTGAATTTTTTTGCTTTTTCCTGCTCCTCTTAGCATGATAAAGAAGATTCAAAGAGAGTGAGATGCCAGCTCCTTTCATTCAGTCAGTAGCTTCAAACATTTCTGGTATATGAATAACATGATGTTTTTCAATGGCAAAAATCAATGAATATTGTAAATGCACAACCAGTAATTTCTCCGCATTGCAAGGTGCAATTTTGAAATTTTTTGCTTTTTCCTGCTCCTCTTAGCATGATAAAGAAGATTCAAAGAGAGTGAGATGCCAGCTCCTTTCATTCAGTCAGTAGCTTCAATCATTTCTGGACGTTTTTCAATGGCAAAAATCAATGAATATTGTAAATGCACAAACAGTAATTTCTCCGCATTGCAAGGTGCAATTCTGAAATTTTTTGCTTTTTCCTGCTCCTCTTAGCATGATAAACAAGATTCAAAGAGAGTGAGATGCCAGCTCCTTTCATTCAGTCAGTAGCTTCAATCATTTCTGGATGTTTTTCAATGGCAAAAATCAATGAATATTGTAAATGCACAAACAGTAATTTCTCCGCATTGCAAGGTGCAATTCTGAAATTTTTTGCTTTTTTCTGCTCCTCTTAGCATGATAAAGAAGATTCAAAGAGAGTGAGATGCCAGCTCCTTTCATTCAGTCAGTAGCTTCAAACATTTCTGGTATATGAATAACATGATGTTTTTCAATGGCAAAAATCAATGAATATTGTAAATGCACAAACAGTAATTTCTCCGCATTGCAAGGTGCAATTCTGAAATTTTTTGCTTTTTCCTGCTCCTCTTAGCATGATAAACAAATTCAAAGAGAGTGAGATGCCAGCTCCTTTCATTCAGTCAGTAGCTTCAATCATTTCTGGACGTTTTTCAATGGCAAAAATCAATGAATATTGTAAATGCACAAACAGTAATTTCTCCGCATTGCAAGGTGCAATTCTGAAATTTTTTGCTTTTTTCTGCTCCTCTTAGCATGATAAAGAAGATTCAAAGAGAGTGAGATGCCAGCTCCTTTCATTCAGTCAGTAGCTTCAAACATTTCTGGTATATGAATAACATGATGTTTTTCAATGGCAAAAATCAATGAATATTGTAAATGCACAAACAGTAATTTCTCCGCATTGCAAGGTGCAATTCTGAAATTTTTTGCTTTTTCCTGCTCCTCTTAGCATGATAAAGAAGATTCAAAGAGAGTGAGATGCCAGCTCCTTTCATTCAGTCAGTAGCTTCAATCATTTCTGGACGTTTTTCAATGGCAAAAATCAATGAATATTGTAAATGCACAAACAGTAATTTCTCCGCATTGCAAGGTGCAATTCTGAAATTTTTTGCTTTTTCCTGCTCCACTTAGCAAGATAAACAAGATTCAAAGAGAGTGAGATGCCAGCTCCTTTCATTCAGTCAGTAGCTTCAATCATTTCTGGACGTTTTTCAATGGCAAAAATCAATGAATATTGTAAATGCACAAACAGTAATTTCTCCGCATTGCAAGGTGCAATTCTGAAATTTTTTGCTTTTTCCTGCTCCTCTTAGCATGATAAAGAAGATTCAAAGAGAGTGAGATGCCAGCTCCTTTCATTCAGTCAGTAGCTTCAATCATTTCTGGACGTTTTTCAATGGCAAAAATCAATGAATATTGTAAATGCACAAACAGTAATTTCTCCGCATTGCAAGGTGCAATTCTGAAATTTTTTGCTTTTTCCTGCTCCTCTTAGCATGATAAAGAAGATTCAAAGAGAGTGAGATGCCAGCTCCTTTCATTCAGTCAGTAGCTTCAATCATTTCTGGACGTTTTTCAATGGCAAAAATCAATGAATATTGTAAATGCACAAACAGTAATTTCTCCGCATTGCAAGGTGCAATTCTGAAATTTTTTGCTTTTTACTGCTCCTCTTAGCATGATAAAGAAGATTCAAAGAGAGTGAGATGCCAGCTCCTTTCATTCAGTCAGTAGCTTCAAACATTTCTGGTATATGAATAACATGATGTTTTTCAATGGCAAAAATCAATGAATATTGTAAATGCACAAACAGTAATTTCTCCGCATTGCAAGGTGCAATTCTGAAATTTTTTGCTTTTTCCTGCTCCTCTTAGCATGATAAAGCAGATTCAAAGAGAGTGAGATGCCAGCTTCTTTCATTCAGTCAGTAGCTTCAATCATTTCTGGACGTTTTTCAATGGCAAAAATCAATGAATATTGTAAATGCACAAACAGTAATTTCTCCGCATTGCAAGGTGCAATTCTGAAATTTTTTGCTTTTTCCTGCTCCTCTTAGCAAGATAAACAAGATTCAAAGAGAGTGAGATGCCAGCTCCTTTCATTCAGTCAGTAGCTTCAATCATTTCTGGACGTTTTTCAATGGCAAAAATCAATGAATATTGTAAATGCACAAACAGTAATTTCTCCGCATTGCAAGGTGCAATTCTGAAATTTTTTGCTTTTTCCTGCTCCTCTTAGCATGATAAAGAAGATTCAAAGAGAGTGAGATGCCAGCTCCTTTCATTCAGTCAGTAGCTTCAATCATTTCTGGACGTTTTTCAATGGCAAAAATCAATGAATATTGTAAATGCACAAACAGTAATTTCTCCGCATTGCAAGGTGCAATTCTGAAATTTTTTGCTTTTTCCTGCTCCTCTTAGCATGATAAAGAAGATTCAAAGAGAGTGAGATGCCAGCTCCTTTCATTCAGTCAGTAGCTTCAATCATTTCTGGACGTTTTTCAATGGCAAAAATCAATGAATATTGTAAATGCACAAACAGTAATTTCTCCGCATTGCAAGGTGCAATTCTGAAATTTTTTGCTTTTTCCTGCTCCTCTTAGCATGATAAAGAAGATTCAAAGAGAGTGAGATGCCAGCTCCTTTCATTCAGTCAGTAGCTTCAAACATTTCTGGTATATGAATAACATGATGTTTTTCAATGGCAAAAATCAATGAATATTGTAAATGCACAAACAGTAATTTCTCCGCATTGCAAGGTGCAATTCTGAATTTTTTTGCTTTTTCCTGCTCCTCTAAGCATGATAAAGAAGATTCAAAGAGAGTGAGATGCCAGCTCCTTTCATTCAGTCAGTAGCTTCAATCATTTCTGGACGTTTTTCAATGGCAAAAATCAATGAATATTGTAAATGCACAAACAGTAATTTCTCCGCATTGCAAGGTGCAATTCTGAAATTTTTTGCTTTTTCCTGCTCCTCTTAGCATGATAAACAAGATTCAAAGAGAATGAGATGCCAGCTCCTTTCATTCAGTCAGTAGCTTCAATCATTTCTGGACGTTTTTCAATGGCAAAAATCAATGAATATTGTAAATGCACAAACAGTAATTTCTCCGCATTGCAAGGTGCAATTCTGAAATTTTTTGCTTTTTCCTGCTCCTCTTAGCATGATAAAGAAGATTCAAAGAGAGTGAGATGCCAGCTCCTTTCATTCAGTCAGTAGCTTCAAACATTTCTGGTATATGAATAACATGATGTTTTTCAATGGCAAAAATCAATGAATATTGTAAATGCACAAACAGTAATATCTCCGCATTGCAAGGTGCAATTCTGAAATTTTTTGCTTTTTCCTGCTCCTCTTAGCATGATAAAGAAGATTCAAAGAGAGTGAGATGCCAGCTCCTTTCATTCAGTCAGTAGCTTCAATCATTTCTGGACGTTTTTCAATGGCAAAAATCAATGAATATTGTAAATGCACAAACAGTAATTTCTCCGCATTGCAAGGTGCAATTCTGAATTTTTTTGCTTTTTCCTGCTCCTCTTAGCATGATAAACAAGATTCAAAGAGAGTGAGATGCCAGCTCCTTTCATTCAGTCAGTAGCTTCAAACATTTCTGGTATATGAATAACATGATGTTTTTCAATGGCAAAAATCAATGAATATTGTAAATGCACAAACAGTAATTTCTCCGCATTGCAAGGTGCAATTTTGAAATTTTTTGCTTTTTCCTGCTCCTCTTAGCATGATAAAGAAGATTCAAAGAGAGTGAGATGCCAGCTCCTTTCATTCAGTCAGTAGCTTCAATCATTTCTGGACGTTTTTCAATGGCAAAAATCAATGAATATTGTAAATGCACAAACAGTAATTTCTCCGCATTGCAAGGTGCAATTCTGAAATTTTTTGCTTTTTCCTGCTCCTCTTAGCATGATAAACAAGATTCAAAGAGAGTGAGATGCCAGCTCCTTTCATTCAGTCAGTAGCTTCAATCATTTCTGGATGTTTTTCAATGGCAAAAATCAATGAATATTGTAAATGCACAAACAGTAATTTCTCCGCATTGCAAGGTGCAATTCTGAAATTTTTTGCTTTTTTCTGCTCCTCTTAGCATGATAAAGAAGATTCAAAGAGAGTGAGATGCCAGCTCCTTTCATTCAGTCAGTAGCTTCAAACATTTCTGGTATATGAATAACATGATGTTTTTCAATGGCAAAAATCAATGAATATTGTAAATGCACAAACAGTAATTTCTCCGCATTGCAAGGTGCAATTCTGAAATTTTTTGCTTTTTCCTGCTCCTCTTAGCATGATAAAGAAGATTCAAAGAGAGTGAGATGCCAGCTCCTTTCATTCAGTCAGTAGCTTCAAACATTTCTGGTATATGAATAACATGATGTTTTTCAATGGCAAAAATCAATGAATATTGTAAATGCACAAACAGTAATTTCTCCGCATTGCAAGGTGCAATTCTGAAATTTTTTGCTTTTTCCTGCTCCTCTTAGCATGATAAACAAATTCAAAGAGAGTGAGATGCCAGCTCCTTTCATTCAGTCAGTAGCTTCAATCATTTCTGGACGTTTTTCAATGGCAAAAATCAATGAATATTGTAAATGCACAAACAGTAATTTCTCCGCATTGCAAGGTGCAATTCTGAAATTTTTTGCTTTTTTCTGCTCCTCTTAGCATGATAAAGAAGATTCAAAGAGAGTGAGATGCCAGCTCCTTTCATTCAGTCAGTAGCTTCAAACATTTCTGGTATATGAATAACATGATGTTTTTCAATGGCAAAAATCAATGAATATTGTAAATGCACAAACAGTAATTTCTCCGCATTGCAAGGTGCAATTCTGAAATTTTTTGCTTTTTCCTGCTCCTCTTAGCATGATAAACAAATTCAAAGAGAGTGAGATGCCAGCTCCTTTCATTCAGTCAGTAGCTTCAATCATTTCTGGACGTTTTTCAATGGCAAAAATCAATGAATATTGTAAATGCACAAACAGTAATTTCTCCGCATTGCAAGGTGCAATTCTGAAATTTTTTGCTTTTTTCTGCTCCTCTTAGCATGATAAAGAAGATTCAAAGAGAGTGAGATGCCAGCTCCTTTCATTCAGTCAGTAGCTTCAAACATTTCTGGTATATGAATAACATGATGTTTTTCAATGGCAAAAATCAATGAATATTGTAAATGCACAAACAGTAATTTCTCCGCATTGCAAGGTGCAATTCTGAAATTTTTTGCTTTTTCCTGCTCCTCTTAGCATGATAAAGAAGATTCAAAGAGAGTGAGATGCCAGCTCCTTTCATTCAGTCAGTAGCTTCAATCATTTCTGGACGTTTTTCAATGGCAAAAATCAATGAATATTGTAAATGCACAAACAGTAATTTCTCCGCATTGCAAGGTGCAATTCTGAAATTTTTTGCTTTTTCCTGCTCCACTTAGCAAGATAAACAAGATTCAAAGAGAGTGAGATGCCAGCTCCTTTCATTCAGTCAGTAGCTTCAATCATTTCTGGACGTTTTTCAATGGCAAAAATCAATGAATATTGTAAATGCACAAACAGTAATTTCTCCGCATTGCAAGGTGCAATTCTGAAATTTTTTGCTTTTTCCTGCTCCTCTTAGCATGATAAAGAAGATTCAAAGAGAGTGAGATGCCAGCTCCTTTCATTCAGTCAGTAGCTTCAATCATTTCTGGACGTTTTTCAATGGCAAAAATCAATGAATATTGTAAATGCACAAACAGTAATTTCTCCGCATTGCAAGGTGCAATTCTGAAATTTTTTGCTTTTTCCTGCTCCTCTTAGCATGATAAAGAAGATTCAAAGAGAGTGAGATGCCAGCTCCTTTCATTCAGTCAGTAGCTTCAATCATTTCTGGACGTTTTTCAATGGCAAAAATCAATGAATATTGTAAATGCACAAACAGTAATTTCTCCGCATTGCAAGGTGCAATTCTGAAATTTTTTGCTTTTTCCTGCTCCTCTTAGCATGATAAAGAAGATTCAAAGAGAGTGAGATGCCAGCTCCTTTCATTCAGTCAGTAGCTTCAAACATTTCTGGTATATGAATAACATGATGTTTTTCAATGGCAAAAATCAATGAATATTGTAAATGCACAAACAGTAATTTCTCCACATTGCAAGGTGCAATTCTGAAATTTTTTGCTTTTTCCTGCTCCTCTTAGCATGATAAAGAAGATTCAAAGAGAGTGAGATGCCAGCTTCTTTCATTCAGTCAGTAGCTTCAATCATTTCTGGACGTTTTTCAATGGCAAAAATCAATGAATATTGTAAATGCACAAACAGTAATTTCTCCGCATTGCAAGGTGCAATTCTGAAATTTTTTGCTTTTTCCTGCTCCTCTTAGCAAGATAAACAAGATTCAAAGAGAGTGAGATGCCAGCTCCTTTCATTCAGTCAGTAGCTTCAATCATTTCTGGACGTTTTTCAATGGCAAAAATCAATGAATATTGTAAATGCACAAACAGTAATTTCTTCGCATTGCAAGGTGCAATTCTGAAATTTTTTGCTTTATCCTGCTCCTCTTAGCATGATAAAGAAGATTCAAAGAGAGTGAGATGCCAGCTCCTTTCATTCAGTCAGTAGCTTCAATCATTTCTGGACGTTTTTCAATGGCAAAAATCAATGAATATTGTAAATGCACAAACAGTAATTTCTCCGCATTGCAAGGTGCAATTCTGAAATTTTTTGCTTTTTCCTGCTCCTCTTAGCATGATAAAGAAGATTCAAAGAGAGTGAGATGCCAGCTCCTTTCATTCAGTCAGTAGCTTCAATCATTTCTGGACGTTTTTCAATGGCAAAAATCAATGAATATTGTAAATGCACAAACAGTAATTTCTCCGCATTGCAAGGTGCAATTCTGAAATTTTTTGCTTTTTCCTGCTCCTCTTAGCATGATAAAGAAGATTCAAAGAGAGTGAGATGCCAGCTCCTTTCATTCAGTCAGTAGCTTCAAACATTTCTGGTATATGAATAACATGATGTTTTTCAATGGCAAAAATCAATGAATATTGTAAATGCACAAACAGTAATTTCTCCGCATTGCAAGGTGCAATTCTGAATTTTTTTGCTTTTTCCTGCTCCTCTAAGCATGATAAAGAAGATTCAAAGAGAGTGAGATGCCAGCTCCTTTCATTCAGTCAGTAGCTTCAATCATTTCTGGACGTTTTTCAATGGCAAAAATCAATGAATATTGTAAATGCACAAACAGTAATTTCTCCGCATTGCAAGGTGCAATTCTGAAATTTTTTGCTTTTTCCTGCTCCTCTTAGCATGATAAACAAGATTCAAAGAGAATGAGATGCCAGCTCCTTTCATTCAGTCAGTAGCTTCAATCATTTCTGGACGTTTTTCAATGGCAAAAATCAATGAATATTGTAAATGCACAAACAGTAATTTCTCCGCATTGCAAGGTGCAATTCTGAAATTTTTTGCTTTTTCCTGCTCCTGTTAGCATGATAAAGAAGATTCAAAGAGAGTGAGATGCCAGCTCCTTTCATTCAGTCAGTAGCTTCAAACATTTCTGGTATATGAATAACATGATGTTTTTCAATTGGCAAAAATCAATGAATATTGTAAATGCACAAACAGTAATATCTCCGCATTGCAAGGTGCAATTCTGAAATTTTTTGCTTTTTCCTGCTCCTCTTAGCATGATAAAGAAGATTCAAAGAGAGTGAGATGCCAGCTCCTTTCATTCAGTCAGTAGCTTCAATCATTTCTGGACGTTTTTCAATGGCAAAAATCAATGAATATTGTAAATGCACAAACAGTAATTTCTCCGCATTGCAAGGTGCAATTCTGAATTTTTTTGCTTTTTCCTGCTCCTCTTAGCATGATAAACAAGATTCAAAGAGAGTGAGATGCCAGCTCCTTTCATTCAGTCAGTAGCTTCAAACATTTCTGGTATATGAATAACATGATGTTTTTCAATGGCAAAAATCAATGAATATTGTAAATGCACAAACAGTAATTTCTCCGCATTGCAAGGTGCAATTTTGAAATTTTTTGCTTTTTCCTGCTCCTCTTAGCATGATAAAGAAGATTCAAAGAGAGTGAGATGCCAGCTCCTTTCATTCAGTCAGTAGCTTCAATCATTTCTGGACGTTTTTCAATGGCAAAAATCAATGAATATTGTAAATGCACAAACAGTAATTTCTCCGCATTGCAAGGTGCAATTCTGAAATTTTTTGCTTTTTCCTGCTCCTCTTAGCATGATAAACAAGATTCAAAGAGAGTGAGATGCCAGCTCCTTTCATTCAGTCAGTAGCTTCAATCATTTCTGGATGTTTTTCAATGGCAAAAATCAATGAATATTGTAAATGCACAAACAGTAATTTCTCCGCATTGCAAGGTGCAATTCTGAAATTTTTTGCTTTTTTCTGCTCCTCTTAGCATGATAAAGAAGATTCAAAGAGAGTGAGATGCCAGCTCCTTTCATTCAGTCAGTAGCTTCAAACATTTCTGGTATATGAATAACATGATGTTTTTCAATGGCAAAAATCAATGAATATTGTAAATGCACAAACAGTAATTTCTCCGCATTGCAAGGTGCAATTCTGAAATTTTTTGCTTTTTCCTGCTCCTCTTAGCATGATAAAGAAGATTCAAAGAGAGTGAGATGCCAGCTCCTTTCATTCAGTCAGTAGCTTCAATCATTTCTGGACGTTTTTCAATGGCAAAAATCAATGAATATTGTAAATGCACAAACAGTAATTTCTCCGCATTGCAAGGTGCAATTCTGAAATTTTTTGCTTTTTCCTGCGCCTCTTAGCATGATAAACAAGATTCAAAGAGAGTGAGCTGCCAGCTCCTTTCATTCAGTCAGTAGCTTCAATCATTTCTGGATGTTTTTCAATGGCAAAAATCAATGAATATTGTAAATGCACAAACAGTAATTTCTCCGCATTGCAAGGTGCAATTCTGAAATTTTTTGCTTTTTTCTGCTCCTCTTAGCATGATAAAGAAGATTCAAAGAGAGTGAGATGCCAGCTCCTTTCATTCAGTCAGTAGCTTCAAACATTTCTGGTATATGAATAACATGATGTTTTTCAATGGCAAAAATCAATGAATATTGTAAATGCACAAACAGTAATTTCTCCGCATTGCAAGGTGCAATTCTGAAATTTTTTGCTTTTTCCTGCTCCTCTTAGCATGATAAACAAATTCAAAGAGAGTGAGATGCCAGCTCCTTTCATTCAGTCAGTAGCTTCAATCATTTCTGGACGTTTTTCAATGGCAAAAATCAATGAATATTGTAAATGCACAAACAGTAATTTCTCCGCATTGCAAGGTGCAATTCTGAAATTTTTTGCTTTTTTCTGCTCCTCTTAGCATGATAAAGAAGATTCAAAGAGAGAGAGATGCCAGCTCCTTTCATTCAGTCAGTAGCTTCAAACATTTCTGGTATATGAATAACATGATGTTTTTCAATGGCAAAAATCAATGAATATTGTAAATGCACAAACAGTAATTTCTCCGCATTGCAAGGTGCAATTCTGAAATTTTTTGCTTTTTCCTGCTCCTCTTAGCATGATAAAGAAGATTCAAAGAGAGTGAGATGCCAGCTCCTTTCATTCAGTCAGTAGCTTCAATCATTTCTGGACGTTTTTCAATGGCAAAAATCAATGAATATTGTAAATGCACAAACAGTAATTTCTCCGCATTGCAAGGTGCAATTCTGAATTTTTTTGCTTTTTCCTGCTCCTCTTAGCATGATAAAGAAGATTCAAAGAGAGTGAGATGCCAGCTCCTTTCATTCAGTCAGTAGCTTCAAACATTTCTGGTATATGAATAACATGATGTTTTTCAATGGCAAAAATCAATGAATATTGTAAATGCACAAACAGTAATTTCTCCGCATTGCAAGGTGCAATTCTGAAATTTTTTGCTTTTTCCTGCTCCTCTTAGCATGATAAACAAGATTCAAAGAGAGTGAGATGCCAGCTCCTTTCATTCAGTCAGTAGCTTCAATCATTTCTGGATGTTTTTCAATGGCAAAAATCAATGAATATTGTAAATGCACAAACAGTAATTTCTCCGCATTGCAAGGTGCAATTCTGAAATTTTTTGCTTTTTTCTGCTCCTCTTAGCATGATAAAGAAGATTCAAAGAGAGTGAGATGCCAGCTCCTTTCATTCAGTCAGTAGCTTCAAACATTTCTGGTATATGAATAACATGATGTTTTTCAATGGCAAAAATCAATGAATATTGTAAATGCACAAACAGTAATTTCTCCGCATTGCAAGGTGCAATTCTGAAATTTTTTGCTTTTTCCTGCTCCTCTTAGCATGATAAACAAATTCAAAGAGAGTGAGATGCCAGCTCCTTTCATTCAGTCAGTAGCTTCAATCATTTCTGGACGTTTTTCAATGGCAAAAATCAATGAATATTGTAAATGCACAAACAGTAATTTCTCCGCATTGCAAGGTGCAATTCTGAAATTTTTTGCTTTTTTCTGCTCCTCTTAGCATGATAAAGAAGATTCAAAGAGAGTGAGATGCCAGCTCCTTTCATTCAGTCAGTAGCTTCAAACATTTCTGGTATATGAATAACATGATGTTTTTCAATGGCAAAAATCAATGAATATTGTAAATGCACAAACAGTAATTTCTCCGCATTGCAAGGTGCAATTCTGAAATTTTTTGCTTTTTCCTGCTCCTCTTAGCATGATAAAGAAGATTCAAAGAGAGTGAGATGCCAGCTCCTTTCATTCAGTCAGTAGCTTCAATCATTTCTGGACGTTTTTCAATGGCAAAAATCAATGAATATTGTAAATGCACAAACAGTAATTTCTCCGCATTGCAAGGTGCAATTCTGAAATTTTTTGCTTTTTCCTGCTCCACTTAGCAAGATAAACAAGATTCAAAGAGAGTGAGATGCCAGCTCCTTTCATTCAGTCAGTAGCTTCAATCATTTCTGGACGTTTTTCAATGGCAAAAATCAATGAATATTGTAAATGCACAAACAGTAATTTCTCCGCATTGCAAGGTGCAATTCTGAAATTTTTTGCTTTTTCCTGCTCCTCTTAGCATGATAAAGAAGATTCAAAGAGAGTGAGATGCCAGCTCCTTTCATTCAGTCAGTAGCTTCAATCATTTCTGGACGTTTTTCAATGGCAAAAATCAATGAATATTGTAAATGCACAAACAGTAATTTCTCCGCATTGCAAGGTGCAATTCTGAAATTTTTTGCTTTTTCCTGCTCCTCTTAGCATGATAAAGAAGATTCAAAGAGAGTGAGATGCCAGCTCCTTTCATTCAGTCAGTAGCTTCAATCATTTCTGGACGTTTTTCAATGGCAAAAATCAATGAATATTGTAAATGCACAAACAGTAATTTCTCCGCATTGCAAGGTGCAATTCTGAAATTTTTTGCTTTTTCCTGCTCCTCTTAGCATGATAAAGAAGATTCAAAGAGAGTGAGATGCCAGCTCCTTTCATTCAGTCAGTAGCTTCAAACATTTCTGGTATATGAATAACATGATGTTTTTCAATGGCAAAAATCAATGAATATTGTAAATGCACAAACAGTAATTTCTCCGCATTGCAAGGTGCAATTCTGAAATTTTTTGCTTTTTCCTGCTCCTCTTAGCATGATAAAGAAGATTCAAAGAGAGTGAGATGCCAGCTTCTTTCATTCAGTCAGTAGCTTCAATCATTTCTGGACGTTTTTCAATGGCAAAAATCAATGAATATTGTAAATGCACAAACAGTAATTTCTCCGCATTGCAAGGTGCAATTCTGAAATTTTTTGCTTTTTCCTGCTCCTCTTAGCAAGATAAACAAGATTCAAAGAGAGTGAGATGCCAGCTCCTTTCATTCAGTCAGTAGCTTCAATCATTTCTGGACGTTTTTCAATGGCAAAAATCAATGAATATTGTAAATGCACAAACAGTAATTTCTCCGCATTGCAAGGTGCAATTCTGAAATTTTTTGCTTTTTCCTGCTCCTCTTAGCATGATAAAGAAGATTCAAAGAGAGTGAGATGCCAGCTCCTTTCATTCAGTCAGTAGCTTCAATCATTTCTGGACGTTTTTCAATGGCAAAAATCAATGAATATTGTAAATGCACAAACAGTAATTTCTCCGCATTGCAAGGTGCAATTCTGAAATTTTTTGCTTTTTCCTGCTCCTCTTAGCATGATAAAGAAGATTCAAAGAGAGTGAGATGCCAGCTCCTTTCATTCAGTCAGTAGCTTCAATCATTTCTGGACGTTTTTCAATGGCAAAAATCAATGAATATTGTAAATGCACAAACAGTAATTTCTCCGCATTGCAAGGTGCAATTCTGAAATTTTTTGCTTTTTCCTGCTCCTCTTAGCATGATAAACAAGATTCAAAGAGAGTGAGATGCCAGCTCCTTTCATTCAGTCAGTAGCTTCAATCATTTCTGGACGTTTTTCAATGGCAAAAATCAATGAATATTGTAAATGCACAAACAGTAATTTCTCCGCATTGCAAGGTGCAATTCTGAAATTTTTTGCTTTTTCCTGCTCCTCTTAGCATGATAAAGAAGATTCAAAGAGAGTGAGATGCCAGCTCCTTTCATTCAGTCAGTAGCTTCAAACATTTCTGGTATATGAATAACATGATGTTTTTCAATGGCAAAAATCAATGAATATTGTAAATGCACAAACAGTAATTTCTCCGCATTGCAAGGTGCAATTCTGAAATTTTTTGCTTTTTCCTGCTCCTCTTAGCATGATAAAGAAGATTCAAAGAGAGTGAGATGCCAGCTCCTTTCATTCAGTCAGTAGCTTCAATCATTTCTGGACGTTTTTCAATGGCAAAAATCAATGAATATTGTAAATGCACAAACAGTAATTTCTCCGCATTGCAAGGTGCAATTCTGAAATTTTTTGCTTTTTCCTGCTCCTCTTAGCATGATAAAGAAGATTCAAAGAGAGTGAGATGCCAGCTCCTTTCATTCAGTCAGTAGCTTCAAACATTTCTGGTATATGAATAACATGATGTTTTTCAATGGCAAAAATCAATGAATATTGTAAATGCACAAACAGTAATTTCTCCGCATTGCAAGGTGCAATTCTGAAATTTTTTGCTTTTTCCTGCTCCTCTTAGCATGATAAAGAAGATTCAAAGAGAGTGAGATGCCAGCTCCTTTCATTCAGTCAGTAGCTTCAATCATTTCTGGACGTTTTTCAATGGCAAAAATCAATGAATATTGTAAATGCACAAACAGTAATTTCTCCGCATTGCAAGGTGCAATTCTGAAATTTTTTGCTTTTTCCTGCTCCTCTTAGCATGATAAAGAAGATTCAAAGAGAGTGAGATGCCAGCTCCTTTCATTCAGTCAGTAGCTTCAAACATTTCTGGTATATGAATAACATGATGTTTTTCAATGGCAAAAATCAATGAATATTGTAAATGCACAAACAGTAATTTCTCCGCATTGCAAGGTGCAATTCTGAAATTTTTTGCTTTTTCCTGCTCCTCTTAGCATGATAAAGAAGATTCAAAGAGAGTGAGATGCCAGCTCCTTTCATTCAGTCAGTAGCTTCAAACATTTCTGGTATATGAATAACATGATGTTTTTCAATGGCAAAAATCAATGAATATTGTAAATGCACAAACAGTAATTTCTCCGCATTGCAAGGTGCAATTCTGAAATTTTTTGCTTTTTCCTGCTCCTCTTAGCATGATAAAGAAGATTCAAAGAGAGTGAGATGCCAGCTCCTTTCATTCAGTCAGTAGCTTCAATCATTTCTGGACGTTTTTCAATGGCAAAAATCATTGAATATTGTAAATGCACAAACAGTAATTTCTCCGCATTGCAAGGTGCAATTCTGAAATTTTTTGCTTTTTCCTGCTCCTCTTAGCATGATAAAGAAGATTCAAAGAGAGTGAGATGCCAGCTCCTTTCATTCAGTCAGTAGCTTCAATCATTTCTGGTATATGAATAACATGATGTTTTTCAATGGCAAAAATCAATGAATATTGTAAATGCACAAACAGTAATTTCTCCGCATTGCAAGGTGCAATTCTGAAATTTTTTGCTTTTTCCTGCTCCTCTTAGCATGATAAAGAAGATTCAAAGAGAGTGAGATGCCAGCTCCTTTCATTCAGTCAGTAGCTTCAATCATTTCTGGACGTTTTTCAATGGCAAAAATCAATGAATATTGTAAATGCACAAACAGTAATTTCTCCGCATTGCAAGGTGCAATTCTGAAATTTTTTGCTTTTTCCTGCTCCTCTTAGCATGATAAAGAAGATTCAAAGAGAGTGAGATGCCAGCTCCTTTCATTCAGTCAGTAGCTTCAATCATTTCTGGACGTTTTTCAATGGCAAAAATCAATGAATATTGTAAATGCACAAACAGTAATTTCTCCGCATTGCAACGTGCAATTCTGAAATTTTTTGCTTTTTCCTGCTCCTCTTAGCATGATAAAGAAGATTCAAAGAGAGTGAGATGCCAGCTCCTTTCATTCAGTCAGTAGCTTCAAACATTTCTGGTATATGAATAACATGATGTTTTTCAATGGCAAAAATCAATGAATATTGTAAATGCACAAACAGTAATTTCTCCGCATTGCAAGGTGCAATTCTGAAATGTTTTGCTTTTTCCTGCTCCTCTTAGCATGATAAAGAAGATTCAAAGAGAGTGAGATGCCAGCTCCTTTCATTCAGTCAGTAGCTTCAATCATTTCTGGACGTTTTTCAATGGCAAAAATCAATGAATATTGTAAATGCACAAACAGTAATTTCTCCGCATTGCAAGGTGCAATTCTGAAATTTTTTGCTTTTTCCTGCTCCTCTAAGCATGATAAAGAAGATTCAAAGAGAGTGAGATGCCAGCTCCTTTCATTCAGTCAGTAGCTTCAATCATTTCTGGACGTTTTTCAATGGCAAAAATCAATGAATATTGTAAATGCACAAAGAGTAATTTCTCCGCATTGCAAGGTGCAATTCTGAAATTTTTTGCTTTTTCCTGCTCCTCTTAGCATGATAAAGAAGATTCAAAGAGAGTGAGATGCCAGCTCCTTTCATTCAGTCAGTAGCTTCAAACATTTCTGGTATATGAATAACATGATGTTTTTCAATGGCAAAAATCAATGAATATTGTAAATGCACAAACAGTAATTTCTCCGCATTGCAAGGTGCAATTCTGAAATTTTTTGCTTTTTCCTGCTCCTCTTAGCATGATAAAGAAGATTCAAAGAGAGTGAGATGCCAGCTCCTTTCATTCAGTCAGTAGCTTCAATCATTTCTGGACGTTTTTCAATGGCAAAAATCATTGAATATTGTAAATGCACAAACAGTAATTTCTCCGCATTGCAAGGTGCAATTCTGAAATTTTTTGCTTTTTCCTACTCCTCTAAGCATGATAAAGAAGATTCAAAGAGAGTGAGATGCCAGCTCCTTTCATTCAGTCAGTAGCTTCAATCATTTCTGGACGTTTTTCAATGGCAAAAATCAATGAATATTGTAAATGCACAAACAGTAATTTCTCCGCATTGCAAGGTGCAATTCTGAAATTTTTTGCTTTTTCCTGCTCCTCTTAGCATGATAAACAAGATTCAAAGAGAGTGAGATGCCAGCTCCTTTCATTCAGTCAGTAGCTTCAATCATTTCTGGACGTTTTTCAATGGCAAAAATCAATGAATATTGTAAATGCACAAACAGTAATTTCTCCGCATTGCAAGGTGCAATTCTGAAATTTTTTGCTTTTTCCTGCTCCTCTTAGCATGATAAAGAAGATTCAAAGAGAGTGAGATGCCAGCTCCTTTCATTCAGTCAGTAGCTTCAAACATTTCTGGTATATGAATAACATGATGTTTTTCAATGGAAAAATTCAATGAATATTGTAAATGCACAAACAGTAATTTCTCCGCATTGCAAGGTGCAATTCTGAAATTTTTTGCTTTTTCCTGCTCCTCTTAGCATGATAAAGAAGATTCAAAGAGAGTGAGATGCCAGCTCCTTTCATTCAGTCAGTAGCTTCAATCATTTCTGGACGTTTTTCAATGGCAAAAATCAATGAATATTGTAAATGCACAAACAGTAATTTCTCCGCATTGCAAGGTGCAATTCTGAAATTTTTTGCTTTTTCCTGCTCCTCTTAGCATGATAAAGAAGATTCAAAGAGAGTGAGATGCCAGCTCCTTTCATTCAGTCAGTAGCTTCAAACATTTCTGGTATATGAATAACATGATGTTTTTCAATGGCAAAAATCAATGAATATTGTAAATGCACAAACAGTAATTTCTCCGCATTGCAAGGTGCAATTCTGAAATTTTTTGCTTTTTCCTGCTCCTCTTACCATGATAAACAAGATTCAAAGAGAGTGAGATGCCAGCTCTTTTCATTCAGTCAGTAGCTTCAATCATTTCTGGACGTTTTTCAATTTCAAAAATCAATGAATATTGTAAATGCACAAACAGTAATTTCTCCGCATTGCAAGGTGCAATTCTGAAATTTTTTGCTTTTTCCTGCTCCTCTTAGCATGATAAAGAAGATTCAAAGAGAGTGAGATGCCAGCTCCTTTCATTCAGTCAGTAGCTTCAAACATTTCTTGTATATGAATAACATGATGTTTTTCAATGGCAAAAATCAATGAATACTGTAAATGCACAAACAGTAATTTCTCCGCATTGAAAGGTGCAATTCTGAAATTTTTTGCTTTTTCCTGCTCCTCTTAGCATGATAAAGAGGATTCAAAGAGAGTGAGATGCCAGCTCCTTCCATTCAGTCAGTAGCTTCAATCATTTCTGGACGTTTTTCAATGGCAAAAATCAATGAATATTGTAAATGCACAAACAGTAATTTCTCCGCATTGCAAGGTGCAATTCTGAAATTTTTTGCTTTTTCCTGCTCCTCTTAGCATGATAAACAAGATTCAAAGAGAGTGAGATGCCAGCTCCTTTCATTCAGTCAGTAGCTTCAATCATTTCTGGACGTTTTTCAATGGCAAAAATCAATGAATATTGTAAATGCACAAACAGTAATTTCTCCGCATTGCAAGGTGCAATTCTGAAATTTTTTGCTTTTTTCTGCTCCTCTTAGCATGATAAAGAAGATTCAAAGAGAGTGAGATGCCAGCTCCTTTCATTCAGTCAGTAGCTTCAAACATTTCTGGTATATGAATAACATGATGTTTTTCAATGGCAAAAATCAATGAATATTGTAAATGCACAAACAGTAATTTCTCCGCATTGCAAGGTGCAATTCTGAAATTTTTTGCTTTTTCCTGCTCCTCTTAGCATGATAAAGAAGATTCAAAGAGAGTGAGATGCCAGCTCCTTTCATTCAGTCAGTAGCTTCAATCATTTCTGGACGTTTTTCAATGGCAAAAATCAATGAATATTGTAAATGCACAAACAGTAATTTCTCCGCATTGCAAGGTGCAATTCTGAAATTTTTTGCTTTTTCCTGCTCCTCTTAGCAAGATAAACAAGATTCAAAGAGAGTGAGATGCCAGCTCCTTTCATTCAGTCAGTAGCTTCAATCATTTCTGGACGTTTTTCAATGGCAAAAATCAATGAATATTGTAAATGCACAAACAGTAATTTCTCCGCATTGCAAGGTGCAATTCTGAAATTTTTTGCTTTTTCCTGCTCCTCTTAGCATGATAAAGAAGATTCAAAGAGAGTGAGATGCCAGCTCCTTTCATTCAGTCAGTAGCTTCAATCATTTCTGGACGTTTTTCAATGTCAAAAATCAATGAATATTGTAAATGCACAAACAGTAATTTCTCCGCATTGCAAGGTGCAATTCTGAAATTTTTTGCTTTTTCCTGCTCCTCTTAGCATGATAAAGAAGATTCAAAGAGAGTGAGATGCCAGCTCCTTTCATTCAGTCAGTAGCTTCAATCATTTCTGGACGTTTTTCAATGGCAAAAATCAATGAATATTGTAAATGCACAAACAGTAATTTCTCCGCATTGCAAGGTGCAATTCTGAAATTTTTTGCTTTTTCCTGCTCCTCTTAGCATGATAAAGAAGATTCAAAGAGAGTGAGATGCCAGCTCCTTTCATTCAGTCAGTAGCTTCAAACATTTCTGGTATATGAATAACATGATGTTTTTCAATGGCAAAAATCAATGAATATTGTAAATGCACAAACAGTAATTTCTCCGCATTGCAAGGTGCAATTCTGAATTTTTTTGCTTTTTCCTGCTCCTCTAAGCATGATAAAGAAGATTCAAAGAGAGTGAGATGCCAGCTCCTTTCATTCAGTCAGTAGCTTCAATCATTTCTGGACGTTTTTCAATGGCAAAAATCAATGAATATTGTAAATGCACAAACAGTAATTTCTCCGCATTGCAAGGTGCAATTCTGAAATTTTTTGCTTTTTCCTGCTCCTCTTAGCATGATAAACAAGATTCAAAGAGAATGAGATGCCAGCTCCTTTCATTCAGTCAGTAGCTTCAATCATTTCTGGACGTTTTTCAATGGCAAAAATCAATGAATATTGTAAATGCACAAACAGTAATTTCTCCGCATTGCAAGGTGCAATTCTGAAATTTTTTGCTTTTTCCTGCTCCTCTTAGCATGATAAAGAAGATTCAAAGAGAGTGAGATGCCAGCTCCTTTCATTCAGTCAGTAGCTTCAAACATTTCTGGTATATGAATAACATGATGTTTTTCAATGGAAAAATTCAATGAATATTGTAAATGCACAAACAGTAATTTCTCTGCATTGCAAGGTGCAATTCTGAAATTTTTTGCTTTTTCCTGCTCCTCTTAGCATGATAAAGAAGATTCAAAGAGAGTGAGATGCCAGCTCCTTTCATTCAGTCAGTAGCTTCAATCATTTCTGGACGTTTTTCAATGGCAAAAATCAATGAATATTGTAAATGCACAAACAGTAATTTCTCCGCATTGCAAGGTGCAATTCTGAAATTTTTTGCTTTTTCCTGCTCCTCTTAGCATGATAAAGAAGATTCAAAGAGAGTGAGATGCCAGCTCCTTTCATTCAGTCAGTAGCTTCAAACATTTCTGGTATATGAATAACATGATGTTTTTCAATGGCAAAAATCAATGAATATTGTAAATGCACAAACAGTAATTTCTCCGCATTGCAAGGTGCAATTCTGAAATTTTTTGCTTTTTCCTGCTCCTCTTACCATGATAAACAAGATTCAAAGAGAGTGAGATGCCAGCTCTTTTCATTCAGTCAGTAGCTTCAATCATTTCTGGACGTTTTTCAATTTCAAAAATCAATGAATATTGTAAATGCACAAACAGTAATTTCTCCGCATTGCAAGGTGCAATTCTGAAATTTTTTGCTTTTTCCTGCTCCTCTTAGCATGATAAAGAAGATTCAAAGAGAGTGAGATGCCAGCTCCTTTCATTCAGTCAGTAGCTTCAAACATTTCTTGTATATGAATAACATGATGTTTTTCAATGGCAAAAATCAATGAATACTGTAAATGCACAAACAGTAATTTCTCCGCATTGAAAGGTGCAATTCTGAAATTTTTTGCTTTTTCCTGCTCCTCTTAGCATGATAAAGAGGATTCAAAGAGAGTGAGATGCCAGCTCCTTCCATTCAGTCAGTAGCTTCAATCATTTCTGGACGTTTTTCAATGGCAAAAATCAATGAATATTGTAAATGCACAAACAGTAATTTCTCCGCATTGCAAGGTGCAATTCTGAAATTTTTTGCTTTTTCCTGCTCCTCTTAGCATGATAAACAAGATTCAAAGAGAGTGAGATGCCAGCTCCTTTCATTCAGTCAGTAGCTTCAATCATTTCTGGACGTTTTTCAATGGCAAAAATCAATGAATATTGTAAATGCACAAACAGTAATTTCTCCGCATTGCAAGGTGCAATTCTGAAATTTTTTGCTTTTTTCTGCTCCTCTTAGCATGATAAAGAAGATTCAAAGAGAGTGAGATGCCAGCTCCTTTCATTCAGTCAGTAGCTTCAAACATTTCTGGTATATGAATAACATGATGTTTTTCAATGGAAAAATTCAATGAATATTGTAAATGCACAAACAGTAATTTCTCTGCATTGCAAGGTGCAATTCTGAAATTTTTTGCTTTTTCCTGCTCCTCTTAGCATGATAAAGAAGATTCAAAGAGAGTGAGATGCCAGCTCCTTTCATTCAGTCAGTAGCTTCAATCATTTCTGGACGTTTTTCAATGGCAAAAATCAATGAATATTGTAAATGCACAAACAGTAATTTCTCCGCATTGCAAGGTGCAATTCTGAAATTTTTTGCTTTTTCCTGCTCCTCTTAGCATGATAAAGAAGATTCAAAGAGAGTGAGATGCCAGCTCCTTTCATTCAGTCAGTAGCTTCAAACATTTCTGGTATATGAATAACATGATGTTTTTCAATGGCAAAAATCAATGAATATTGTAAATGCACAAACAGTAATTTCTCCGCATTGCAAGGTGCAATTCTGAAATTTTTTGCTTTTTCCTGCTCCTCTTACCATGATAAACAAGATTCAAAGAGAGTGAGATGCCAGCTCTTTTCATTCAGTCAGTAGCTTCAATCATTTCTGGACGTTTTTCAATTTCAAAAATCAATGAATATTGTAAATGCACAAACAGTAATTTCTCCGCATTGCAAGGTGCAATTCTGAAATTTTTTGCTTTTTCCTGCTCCTCTTAGCATGATAAAGAAGATTCAAAGAGAGTGAGATGCCAGCTCCTTTCATTCAGTCAGTAGCTTCAAACATTTCTTGTATATGAATAACATGATGTTTTTCAATGGCAAAAATCAATGAATACTGTAAATGCACAAACAGTAATTTCTCCGCATTGAAAGGTGCAATTCTGAAATTTTTTGCTTTTTCCTGCTCCTCTTAGCATGATAAAGAGGATTCAAAGAGAGTGAGATGCCAGCTCCTTCCATTCAGTCAGTAGCTTCAATCATTTCTGGACGTTTTTCAATGGCAAAAATCAATGAATATTGTAAATGCACAAACAGTAATTTCTCCGCATTGCAAGGTGCAATTCTGAAATTTTTTGCTTTTTCCTGCTCCTCTTAGCATGATAAACAAGATTCAAAGAGAGTGAGATGCCAGCTCCTTTCATTCAGTCAGTAGCTTCAATCATTTCTGGACGTTTTTCAATGGCAAAAATCAATGAATATTGTAAATGCACAAACAGTAATTTCTCCGCATTGCAAGGTGCAATTCTGAAATTTTTTGCTTTTTTCTGCTCCTCTTAGCATGATAAAGAAGATTCAAAGAGAGTGAGATGCCAGCTCCTTTCATTCAGTCAGTAGCTTCAATCATTTCTGGACGTTTTTCAATGTCAAAAATCAATGAATATTGTAAATGCACAAACAGTAATTTCTCCGCATTGCAAGGTGCAATTCTGAAATTTTTTGCTTTTTCCTGCTCCTCTTAGCATGATAAAGAAGATTCAAAGAGAGTGAGATGCCAGCTCCTTTCATTCAGTCAGTAGCTTCAATCATTTCTGGACGTTTTTCAATGGCAAAAATCAATGAATATTGTAAATGCACAAACAGTAATTTCTCCGCATTGCAAGGTGCAGTTCTGAAATTTTTTGCTTTTTCCTGCTCCTCTTAGCATGATAAAGAAGATTCAAAGAGAGTGAGATGCCAGCTCCTTTCATTCAGTCAGTAGCTTCAAACATTTCTGGTATATGAATAACATGATGTTTTTCAATGGCAAAAATCAATGAATATTGTAAATGCACAAACAGTAATTTCTCCGCATTGCAAGGTGCAATTCTGAATTTTTTTGCTTTTTCCTGCTCCTCTAAGCATGATAAAGAAGATTCAAAGAGAGTGAGATGCCAGCTCCTTTCATTCAGTCAGTAGCTTCAATCATTTCTGGACGTTTTTCAATGGCAAAAATCAATGAATATTGTAAATGCACAAACAGTAATTTCTCCGCATTGCAAGGTGCAATTCTGAAATTTTTTGCTTTTTCCTGCTCCTCTTAGCATGATAAACAAGATTCAAAGAGAATGAGATGCCAGCTCCTTTCATTCAGTCAGTAGCTTCAATCATTTCTGGACGTTTTTCAATGGCAAAAATCAATGAATATTGTAAATGCACAAACAGTAATTTCTCCGCATTGCAAGGTGCAATTCTGAAATTTTTTGCTTTTTCCTGCTCCTCTTAGCATGATAAAGAAGATTCAAAGAGAGTGAGATGCCAGCTCCTTTCATTCAGTCAGTAGCTTCAAACATTTCTGGTATATGAATAACATGATGTTTTTCAATGGCAAAAATCAATGAATATTGTAAATGCACAAACAGTAATTTCTCCGCATTGCAAGGTGCAATTCTGAAATTTTTTGCTTTTTCCTGCTCCTCTTAGCATGATAAAGAAGATTCAAAGAGAGTGAGATGCCAGCTCCTTTCATTCAGTCAGTAGCTTCAATCTTTTCTGGACGTTTTTCAATGGCAAAAATCAATGAATATTGTAAATGCACAAACAGTAATTTCTCCGCATTGCAAGGTGCAATTCTGAATTTTTTTGCTTTTTCCTGCTCCTCTTAGCATGATAAAGAAGATTCAAAGAGAGTGAGATGCCAGCTCCTTTCATTCAGTCAGTAGCTTCAAACATTTCTGGTATATGAATAACATGATGTTTTTCAATGGCAAAAATCAATGAATATTGTAAATGCACAAACAGTAGTTTCTCCGCATTGCAAGGTGCAATTTTGAAATTTTTTGCTTTTTCCTGCTCCTCTTAGCATGATAAAGAAGATTCAAAGAGAGTGAGATGCCAGCTCCTTTCATTCAGTCAGTAGCTTCAATCATTTCTGGACGTTTTTCAATGGCAAAAATCAATGAATATTGTAAATGCACAAACAGTAATTTCTCCGCATTGCAAGGTGCAATTCTGAAATTTTTTGCTTTTTCCTGCTCCTCTTAGCATGATAAACAAGATTCAAAGAGAGTGAGATGCCAGCTCCTTTCATTCAGTCAGTAGCTTCAATCATTTCTGGATGTTTTTCAATGGCAAAAATCAATGAATATTGTAAATGCACAAACAGTAATTTCTCCGCATTGCAAGGTGCAATTCTGAAATTTTTTGCTTTTTTCTGCTCCTCTTAGCATGATAAAGAAGATTCAAAGAGAGTGAGATGCCAGCTCCTTTCATTCAGTCAGTAGCTTCAAACATTTCTGGTATATGAATAACATGATGTTTTTCAATGGCAAAAATCAATGAATATTGTAAATGCACAAACAGTAATTTCTCCGCATTGCAAGGTGCAATTCTGAAATTTTTTGCTTTTTCCTGCTCCTCTTAGCATGATAAACAAATTCAAAGAGAGTGAGATGCCAGCTCCTTTCATTCAGTCAGTAGCTTCAATCATTTCTGGACGTTTTTCAATGGCAAAAATCAATGAATATTGTAAATGCACAAACAGTAATTTCTCCGCATTGCAAGGTGCAATTCTGAAATTTTTTGCTTTTTTCTGCTCCTCTTAGCATGATAAAGAAGATTCAAAGAGAGTGAGATGCCAGCTCCTTTCATTCAGTCAGTAGCTTCAAACATTTCTGGTATATGAATAACATGATGTTTTTCAATGGCAAAAATCAATGAATATTGTAAATGCACAAACAGTAATTTCTCCGCATTGCAAGGTGCAATTCTGAAATTTTTTGCTTTTTCCTGCTCCTCTTAGCATGATAAAGAAGATTCAAAGAGAGTGAGATGCCAGCTCCTTTCATTCAGTCAGTAGCTTCAATCATTTCTGGACGTTTTTCAATGGCAAAAATCAATGAATATTGTAAATGCACAAACAGTAATTTCTCCGCATTGCAAGGTGCAATTCTGAAATTTTTTGCTTTTTCCTGCTCCACTTAGCAAGATAAACAAGATTCAAAGAGAGTGAGATGCCAGCTCCTTTCATTCAGTCAGTAGCTTCAATCATTTCTGGACGTTTTTCAATGGCAAAAATCAATGAATATTGTAAATGCACAAACAGTAATTTCTCCGCATTGCAAGGTGCAATTCTGAAATTTTTTGCTTTTTCCTGCTCCTCTTAGCATGATAAAGAAGATTCAAAGAGAGTGAGATGCCAGCTCCTTTCATTCAGTCAGTAGCTTCAATCATTTCTGGACGTTTTTCAATGGCAAAAATCAATGAATATTGTAAATGCACAAACAGTAATTTCTCCGCATTGCAAGGTGCAATTCTGAAATTTTTTGCTTTTTCCTGCTCCTCTTAGCATGATAAAGATTCAAAGAGAGTGAGATGCCAGCTCCTTTCATTCAGTCAGTAGCTTCAATCATTTCTGGACGTTTTTCAATGGCAAAAATCAATGAATATTGTAAATGCACAAACAGTAATTTCTCCGCATTGCAAGGTGCAATTCTGAAATTTTTTGCTTTTTCCTGCTCCTCTTAGCATGATAAAGAAGATTCAAAGAGAGTGAGATGCCAGCTCCTTTCATTCAGTCAGTAGCTTCAAACATTTCTGGTATATGAATAACATGATGTTTTTCAATGGCAAAAATCAATGAATATTGTAAATGCACAAACAGTAATTTCTCCGCATTGCAAGGTGCAATTCTGAAATTTTTTGCTTTTTCCTGCTCCTCTTAGCATGATAAAGAACATTCAAAGAGAGTGAGATGCCAGCTTCTTTCATTCAGTCAGTAGCTTCAATCATTTCTGGACGTTTTTCAATGGCAAAAATCAATGAATATTGTAAATGCACAAACAGTAATTTCTCCGCATTGCAAGGTGCAATTCTGAAATTTTTTGCTTTTTCCTGCTCCTCTTAGCAAGATAAACAAGATTCAAAGAGAGTGAGATGCCAGCTCCTTTCATTCAGTCAGTAGCTTCAATCATTTCTGGACGTTTTTCAATGGCAAAAATCAATGAATATTGTAAATGCACAAACAGTAATTTCTCCGCATTGCAAGGTGCAATTCTGAAATTTTTTGCTTTTTCCTGCTCCTCTTAGCATGATAAAGAAGATTCAAAGAGAGTGAGATGCCAGCTCCTTTCATTCAGTCAGTAGCTTCAATCATTTCTGGACGTTTTTCAATGGCAAAAATCAATGAATATTGTAAATGCACAAACAGTAATTTCTCCGCATTGCAAGGTGCAATTCTGAAATTTTTTGCTTTTTCCTGCTCCTCTTAGCATGATAAAGAAGATTCAAAGAGAGTGAGATGCCAGCTCCTTTCATTCAGTCAGTAGCTTCAATCATTTCTGGACGTTTTTCAATGGCAAAAATCAATGAATATTGTAAATGCACAAACAGTAATTTCTCCGCATTGCAAGGTGCAATTCTGAAATTTTTTGCTTTTTCCTGCTCCTCTTAGCATGATAAAGAAGATTCAAAGAGAGTGAGATGCCAGCTCCTTTCATTCAGTCAGTAGCTTCAAACATTTCTGGTATATGAATAACATGATGTTTTTCAATGGCAAAAATCAATGAATATTGTAAATGCACAAACAGTAATTTCTCCGCATTGCAAGGTGCAATTCTGAATTTTTTTGCTTTTTCCTGCTCCTCTAAGCATGATAAAGAAGATTCAAAGAGAGTGAGATGCCAGCTCCTTTCATTCAGTCAGTAGCTTCAATCATTTCTGGACGTTTTTCAATGGCAAAAATCAATGAATATTGTAAATGCACAAACAGTAATTTCTCCGCATTGCAAGGTGCAATTCTGAAATTTTTTGCTTTTTCCTGCTCCTCTTAGCATGATAAACAAGATTCAAAGAGAATGAGATGCCAGCTCCTTTCATTCAGTCAGTAGCTTCAATCATTTCTGGACGTTTTTCAATGGCAAAAATCAATGAATATTGTAAATGCACAAACAGTAATTTCTCCGCATTGCAAGGTGCAATTCTGAAATTTTTTGCTTTTTCCTGCTCCTCTTAGCATGATAAAGAAGATTCAAAGAGAGTGAGATGCCAGCTCCTTTCATTCAGTCAGTAGCTTCAAACATTTCTGGTATATGAATAACATGATGTTTTTCAATGGCAAAAATCAATGAATATTGTAAATGCACAAACAGTAATATCTCCGCATTGCAAGGTGCAATTCTGAAATTTTTTGCTTTTTCCTGCTCCTCTTAGCATGATAAAGAAGATTCAAAGAGAGTGAGATGCCAGCTCCTTTCATTCAGTCAGTAGCTTCAATCATTTCTGGACGTTTTTCAATGGCAAAAATCAATGAATATTGTAAATGCACAAACAGTAATTTCTCCGCATTGCAAGGTGCAATTCTGAATTTTTTTGCTTTTTCCTGCTCCTCTTAGCATGATAAACAAGATTCAAAGAGAGTGAGATGCCAGCTCCTTTCATTCAGTCAGTAGCTTCAAACATTTCTGGTATATGAATAACATGATGTTTTTCAATGGCAAAAATCAATGAATATTGTAAATGCACAAACAGTAATTTCTCCGCATTGCAAGGTGCAATTTTGAAATTTTTTGCTTTTTCCTGCTCCTCTTAGCATGATAAAGAAGATTCAAAGAGAGTGAGATGCCAGCTCCTTTCATTCAGTCAGTAGCTTCAATCATTTCTGGACGTTTTTCAATGGCAAAAATCAATGAATATTGTAAATGCACAAACAGTAATTTCTCCGCATTGCAAGGTGCAATTCTGAAATTTTTTGCTTTTTCCTGCTCCTCTTAGCATGATAAACAAGATTCAAAGAGAGTGAGATGCCAGCTCCTTTCATTCAGTCAGTAGCTTCAATCATTTCTGGATGTTTTTCAATGGCAAAAATCAATGAATATTGTAAATGCACAAACAGTAATTTCTCCGCATTGCAAGGTGCAATTCTGAAATTTTTTGCTTTTTTCTGCTCCTCTTAGCATGATAAAGAAGATTCAAAGAGAGTGAGATGCCAGCTCCTTTCATTCAGTCAGTAGCTTCAAACATTTCTGGTATATGAATAACATGATGTTTTTCAATGGCAAAAATCAATGAATATTGTAAATGCACAAACAGTAATTTCTCCGCATTGCAAGGTGCAATTCTGAAATTTTTTGCTTTTTCCTGCTCCTCTTAGCATGATAAAGAAGATTCAAAGAGAGTGAGATGCCAGCTCCTTTCATTCAGTCAGTAGCTTCAAACATTTCTGGTATATGAATAACATGATGTTTTTCAATGGCAAAAATCAATGAATATTGTAAATGCACAAACAGTAATTTCTCCGCATTGCAAGGTGCAATTCTGAAATTTTTTGCTTTTTCCTGCTCCTCTTAGCATGATAAACAAATTCAAAGAGAGTGAGATGCCAGCTCCTTTCATTCAGTCAGTAGCTTCAATCATTTCTGGACGTTTTTCAATGGCAAAAATCAATGAATATTGTAAATGCACAAACAGTAATTTCTCCGCATTGCAAGGTGCAATTCTGAAATTTTTTGCTTTTTTCTGCTCCTCTTAGCATGATAAAGAAGATTCAAAGAGAGTGAGATGCCAGCTCCTTTCATTCAGTCAGTAGCTTCAAACATTTCTGGTATATGAATAACATGATGTTTTTCAATGGCAAAAATCAATGAATATTGTAAATGCACAAACAGTAATTTCTCCGCATTGCAAGGTGCAATTCTGAAATTTTTTGCTTTTTCCTGCTCCTCTTAGCATGATAAAGAAGATTCAAAGAGAGTGAGATGCCAGCTCCTTTCATTCAGTCAGTAGCTTCAATCATTTCTGGACGTTTTTCAATGGCAAAAATCAATGAATATTGTAAATGCACAAACAGTAATTTCTCCGCATTGCAAGGTGCAATTCTGAAATTTTTTGCTTTTTCCTGCTCCTCTTAGCATGATAAAGAAGATTCAAAGAGAGTGAGATGCCAGCTCCTTTCATTCAGTCAGTAGCTTCAATCATTTCTGGACGTTTTTCAATGGCAAAAATCAATGAATATTGTAAATGCACAAACAGTAATTTCTCCGCATTGCAAGGTGCAATTCTGAAATTTTTTGCTTTTTCCTGCTCCTCTTAGCATGATAAAGAAGATTCAAAGAGAGTGAGATGCCAGCTCCTTTCATTCAGTCAGTAGCTTCAAACATTTCTGGTATATGAATAACATGATGTTTTTCAATGGCAAAAATCAATGAATATTGTAAATGCACAAACAGTAATTTCTCCACATTGCAAGGTGCAATTCTGAAATTTTTTGCTTTTTCCTGCTCCACTTAGCAAGATAAACAAGATTCAAAGAGAGTGAGATGCCAGCTCCTTTCATTCAGTCAGTAGCTTCAATCATTTCTGGACGTTTTTCAATGGCAAAAATCAATGAATATTGTAAATGCACAAACAGTAATTTCTCCGCATTGCAAGGTGCAATTCTGAAATTTTTTGCTTTTTCCTGCTCCTCTTAGCATGATAAAGAAGATTCAAAGAGAGTGAGATGCCAGCTCCTTTCATTCAGTCAGTAGCTTCAATCATTTCTGGACGTTTTTCAATGGCAAAAATCAATGAATATTGTAAATGCACAAACAGTAATTTCTCCGCATTGCAAGGTGCAATTCTGAAATTTTTTGCTTTTTCCTGCTCCTCTTAGCATGATAAAGAAGATTCAAAGAGAGTGAGATGCCAGCTCCTTTCATTCAGTCAGTAGCTTCAATCATTTCTGGACGTTTTTCAATGGCAAAAATCAATGAATATTGTAAATGCACAAACAGTAATTTCTCCGCATTGCAAGGTGCAATTCTGAAATTTTTTGCTTTTTCCTGCTCCTCTTAGCATGATAAAGAAGATTCAAAGAGAGTGAGATGCCAGCTCCTTTCATTCAGTCAGTAGCTTCAAACATTTCTGGTATATGAATAACATGATGTTTTTCAATGGCAAAAATCAATGAATATTGTAAATGCACAAACAGTAATTTCTCCACATTGCAAGGTGCAATTCTGAAATTTTTTGCTTTTTCCTGCTCCTCTTAGCATGATAAAGAAGATTCAAAGAGAGTGAGATGCCAGCTTCTTTCATTCAGTCAGTAGCTTCAATCATTTCTGGACGTTTTTCAATGGCAAAAATCAATGAATATTGTAAATGCACAAACAGTAATTTCTCCGCATTGCAAGGTGCAATTCTGAAATTTTTTGCTTTTTCCTGCTCCTCTTAGCAAGATAAACAAGATTCAAAGAGAGTGAGATGCCAGCTCCTTTCATTCAGTCAGTAGCTTCAATCATTTCTGGATGTTTTTCAATGGCAAAAATCAATGAATATTGTAAATGCACAAACAGTAATTTCTTCGCATTGCAAGGTGCAATTCTGAAATTTTTTGCTTTATCCTGCTCCTCTTAGCATGATAAAGAAGATTCAAAGAGAGTGAGATGCCAGCTCCTTTCATTCAGTCAGTAGCTTCAATCATTTCTGGACGTTTTTCAATGGCAAAAATCAATGAATATTGTAAATGCACAAACAGTAATTTCTCCGCATTGCAAGGTGCAATTCTGAAATTTTTTGCTTTTTCCTGCTCCTCTTAGCATGATAAAGAAGATTCAAAGAGAGTGAGATGCCAGCTCCTTTCATTCAGTCAGTAGCTTCAATCATTTCTGGACGTTTTTCAATGGCAAAAATCAATGAATATTGTAAATGCACAAACAGTAATTTCTCCGCATTGCAAGGTGCAATTCTGAAATTTTTTGCTTTTTCCTGCTCCTCTTAGCATGATAAAGAAGATTCAAAGAGAGTGAGATGCCAGCTCCTTTCATTCAGTCAGTAGCTTCAAACATTTCTGGTATATGAATAACATGATGTTTTTCAATGGCAAAAATCAATGAATATTGTAAATGCACAAACAGTAATTTCTCCGCATTGCAAGGTGCAATTCTGAATTTTTTTGCTTTTTCCTGCTCCTCTAAGCATGATAAAGAAGATTCAAAGAGAGTGAGATGCCAGCTCCTTTCATTCAGTCAGTAGCTTCAATCATTTCTGGACGTTTTTCAATGGCAAAAATCAATGAATATTGTAAATGCACAAACAGTAATTTCTCCGCATTGCAAGGTGCAATTCTGAAATTTTTTGCTTTTTCCTGCTCCTCTTAGCATGATAAACAAGATTCAAAGAGAATGAGATGCCAGCTCCTTTCATTCAGTCAGTAGCTTCAATCATTTCTGGACGTTTTTCAATGGCAAAAATCAATGAATATTGTAAATGCACAAACAGTAATTTCTCCGCATTGCAAGGTGCAATTCTGAAATTTTTTGCTTTTTCCTGCTCCTGTTAGCATGATAAAGAAGATTCAAAGAGAGTGAGATGCCAGCTCCTTTCATTCAGTCAGTAGCTTCAAACATTTCTGGTATATGAATAACATGATGTTTTTCAATGGCAAAAATCAATGAATATTGTAAATGCACAAACAGTAATATCTCCGCATTGCAAGGTGCAATTCTGAAATTTTTTGCTTTTTCCTGCTCCTCTTAGCATGATAAAGAAGATTCAAAGAGAGTGAGATGCCAGCTCCTTTCATTCAGTCAGTAGCTTCAATCATTTCTGGACGTTTTTCAATGGCAAAAATCAATGAATATTGTAAATGCACAAACAGTAATTTCTCCGCATTGCAAGGTGCAATTCTGAATTTTTTTGCTTTTTCCTGCTCCTCTTAGCATGATAAACAAGATTCAAAGAGAGTGAGATGCCAGCTCCTTTCATTCAGTCAGTAGCTTCAAACATTTCTGGTATATGAATAACATGATGTTTTTCAATGGCAAAAATCAATGAATATTGTAAATGCACAAACAGTAATTTCTCCGCATTGCAAGGTGCAATTCTGAAATTTTTTGCTTTTTCCTGCTCCACTTAGCAAGATAAACAAGATTCAAAGAGAGTGAGATGCCAGCTCCTTTCATTCAGTCAGTAGCTTCAATCATTTCTGGACGTTTTTCAATGGCAAAAATCAATGAATATTGTAAATGCACAAACAGTAATTTCTCCGCATTGCAAGGTGCAATTCTGAAATTTTTTGCTTTTTCCTGCTCCTCTTAGCATGATAAAGAAGATTCAAAGAGAGTGAGATGCCAGCTCCTTTCATTCAGTCAGTAGCTTCAATCATTTCTGGACGTTTTTCAATGGCAAAAATCAATGAATATTGTAAATGCACAAACAGTAATTTCTCCGCATTGCAAGGTGCAATTCTGAAATTTTTTGCTTTTTCCTGCTCCTCTTAGCATGATAAAGAAGATTCAAAGAGAGTGAGATGCCAGCTCCTTTCATTCAGTCAGTAGCTTCAATCATTTCTGGACGTTTTTCAATGGCAAAAATCAATGAATATTGTAAATGCACAAACAGTAATTTCTCCGCATTGCAAGGTGCAATTCTGAAATTTTTTGCTTTTTCCTGCTCCTCTTAGCATGATAAAGAAGATTCAAAGAGAGTGAGATGCCAGCTCCTTTCATTCAGTCAGTAGCTTCAAACATTTCTGGTATATGAATAACATGATGTTTTTCAATGGCAAAAATCAATGAATATTGTAAATGCACAAACAGTAATTTCTCCACATTGCAAGGTGCAATTCTGAAATTTTTTGCTTTTTCCTGCTCCTCTTAGCATGATAAAGAAGATTCAAAGAGAGTGAGATGCCAGCTTCTTTCATTCAGTCAGTAGCTTCAATCATTTCTGGACGTTTTTCAATGGCAAAAATCAATGAATATTGTAAATGCACAAACAGTAATTTCTCCGCATTGCAAGGTGCAATTCTGAAATTTTTTGCTTTTTCCTGCTCCTCTTAGCAAGATAAACAAGATTCAAAGAGAGTGAGATGCCAGCTCCTTTCATTCAGTCAGTAGCTTCAATCATTTCTGGACGTTTTTCAATGGCAAAAATCAATGAATATTGTAAATGCACAAACAGTAATTTCTTCGCATTGCAAGGTGCAATTCTGAAATTTTTTGCTTTATCCTGCTCCTCTTAGCATGATAAAGAAGATTCAAAGAGAGTGAGATGCCAGCTCCTTTCATTCAGTCAGTAGCTTCAATCATTTCTGGACGTTTTTCAATGGCAAAAATCAATGAATATTGTAAATGCACAAACAGTAATTTCTCCGCATTGCAAGGTGCAATTCTGAAATTTTTTGCTTTTTCCTGCTCCTCTTAGCATGATAAAGAAGATTCAAAGAGAGTGAGATGCCAGCTCCTTTCATTCAGTCAGTAGCTTCAATCATTTCTGGACGTTTTTCAATGGCAAAAATCAATGAATATTATAAATGCACAAACAGTAATTTCTCCGCATTGCAAGGTGCAATTCTGAAATTTTTTGCTTTTTCCTGCTCCTCTTAGCATGATAAAGAAGATTCAAAGAGAGTGAGATGCCAGCTCCTTTCATTCAGTCAGTAGCTTCAAACATTTCTGGTATATGAATAACATGATGTTTTTCAATGGCAAAAATCAATGAATATTGTAAATGCACAAACAGTAATTTCTCCGCATTGCAAGGTGCAATTCTGAATTTTTTTGCTTTTTCCTGCTCCTCTAAGCATGATAAAGAAGATTCAAAGAGAGTGAGATGCCAGCTCCTTTCATTCAGTCAGTAGCTTCAATCATTTCTGGACGTTTTTCAATGGCAAAAATCAATGAATATTGTAAATGCACAAACAGTAATTTCTCCGCATTGCAAGGTGCAATTCTGAAATTTTTTGCTTTTTCCTGCTCCTCTTAGCATGATAAACAAGATTCAAAGAGAATGAGATGCCAGCTCCTTTCATTCAGTCAGTAGCTTCAATCATTTCTGGACGTTTTTCAATGGCAAAAATCAATGAATATTGTAAATGCACAAACAGTAATTTCTCCGCATTGCAAGGTGCAATTCTGAAATTTTTTGCTTTTTCCTGCTCCTGTTAGCATGATAAAGAAGATTCAAAGAGAGTGAGATGCCAGCTCCTTTCATTCAGTCAGTAGCTTCAAACATTTCTGGTATATGAATAACATGATGTTTTTCAATGGCAAAAATCAATGAATATTGTAAATGCACAAACAGTAATATCTCCGCATTGCAAGGTGCAATTCTGAAATTTTTTGCTTTTTCCTGCTCCTCTTAGCATGATAAAGAAGATTCAAAGAGAGTGAGATGCCAGCTCCTTTCATTCAGTCAGTAGCTTCAATCATTTCTGGACGTTTTTCAATGGCAAAAATCAATGAATATTGTAAATGCACAAACAGTAATTTCTCCGCATTGCAAGGTGCAATTCTGAATTTTTTTGCTTTTTCCTGCTCCTCTTAGCATGATAAACAAGATTCAAAGAGAGTGAGATGCCAGCTCCTTTCATTCAGTCAGTAGCTTCAAACATTTCTGGTATATGAATAACATGATGTTTTTCAATGGCAAAAATCAATGAATATTGTAAATGCACAAACAGTAATTTCTCCGCATTGCAAGGTGCAATTTTGAAATTTTTTGCTTTTTCCTGCTCCTCTTAGCATGATAAAGAAGATTCAAAGAGAGTGAGATGCCAGCTCCTTTCATTCAGTCAGTAGCTTCAATCATTTCTGGACGTTTTTCAATGGCAAAAATCAATGAATATTGTAAATGCACAAACAGTAATTTCTCCGCATTGCAAGGTGCAATTCTGAAATTTTTTGCTTTTTCCTGCTCCTCTTAGCATGATAAACAAGATTCAAAGAGAGTGAGATGCCAGCTCCTTTCATTCAGTCAGTAGCTTCAATCATTTCTGGATGTTTTTCAATGGCAAAAATCAATGAATATTGTAAATGCACAAACAGTAATTTCTCCGCATTGCAAGGTGCAATTCTGAAATTTTTTGCTTTTTTCTGCTCCTCTTAGCATGATAAAGAAGATTCAAAGAGAGTGAGATGCCAGCTCCTTTCATTCAGTCAGTAGCTTCAAACATTTCTGGTATATGAATAACATGATGTTTTTCAATGGCAAAAATCAATGAATATTGTAAATGCACAAACAGTAATTTCTCCGCATTGCAAGGTGCAATTCTGAAATTTTTTGCTTTTTCCTGCTCCTCTTAGCATGATAAAGAAGATTCAAAGAGAGTGAGATGCCAGCTCCTTTCATTCAGTCAGTAGCTTCAATCATTTCTGGACGTTTTTCAATGGCAAAAATCAATGAATATTGTAAATGCACAAACAGTAATTTCTCCGCATTGCAAGGTGCAATTCTGAAATTTTTTGCTTTTTCCTGCGCCTCTTAGCATGATAAACAAGATTCAAAGAGAGTGAGCTGCCAGCTCCTTTCATTCAGTCAGTAGCTTCAATCATTTCTGGATGTTTTTCAATGGCAAAAATCAATGAATATTGTAAATGCACAAACAGTAATTTCTCCGCATTGCAAGGTGCAATTCTGAAATTTTTTGCTTTTTTCTGCTCCTCTTAGCATGATAAAGAAGATTCAAAGAGAGTGAGATGCCAGCTCCTTTCATTCAGTCAGTAGCTTCAAACATTTCTGGTATATGAATAACATGATGTTTTTCAATGGCAAAAATCAATGAATATTGTAAATGCACAAACAGTAATTTCTCCGCATTGCAAGGTGCAATTCTGAAATTTTTTGCTTTTTCCTGCTCCTCTTAGCATGATAAACAAATTCAAAGAGAGTGAGATGCCAGCTCCTTTCATTCAGTCAGTAGCTTCAATCATTTCTGGACGTTTTTCAATGGCAAAAATCAATGAATATTGTAAATGCACAAACAGTAATTTCTCCGCATTGCAAGGTGCAATTCTGAAATTTTTTGCTTTTTTCTGCTCCTCTTAGCATGATAAAGAAGATTCAAAGAGAGAGAGATGCCAGCTCCTTTCATTCAGTCAGTAGCTTCAAACATTTCTGGTATATGAATAACATGATGTTTTTCAATGGCAAAAATCAATGAATATTGTAAATGCACAAACAGTAATTTCTCCGCATTGCAAGGTGCAATTCTGAAATTTTTTGCTTTTTCCTGCTCCTCTTAGCATGATAAAGAAGATTCAAAGAGAGTGAGATGCCAGCTCCTTTCATTCAGTCAGTAGCTTCAATCATTTCTGGACGTTTTTCAATGGCAAAAATCAATGAATATTGTAAATGCACAAACAGTAATTTCTCCACATTGCAAGGTGCAATTCTGAAATTTTTTGCTTTTTCCTGCTACTCTTAGCAAGATAAACAAGATTCAAAGAGAGTGAGATGCCAGCTCCTTTCATTCAGTCAGTAGCTTCAATCATTTCTGGATGTTTTTCAATGGCAAAAATCAATGAATATTGTAAATGCACAAACAGTAATTTCTCCGCATTGCAAGGTGCAATTCTGAAATTTTTTGCTTTTTTCTGCTCCTCTTAGCATGATAAAGAAGATTCAAAGAGAGTGAGATGCCAGCTCCTTTCATTCAGTCAGTAGCTTCAAACATTTCTGGTATATGAATAACATGATGTTTTTCAATGGCAAAAATCAATGAATATTGTAAATGCACAAACAGTAATTTCTCCGCATTGCAAGGTGCAATTCTGAAATTTTTTGCTTTTTCCTGCTCCTCTTAGCATGATAAACAAATTCAAAGAGAGTGAGATGCCAGCTCCTTTCATTCAGTCAGTAGCTTCAATCATTTCTGGACGTTTTTCAATGGCAAAAATCAATGAATATTGTAAATGCACAAACAGTAATTTCTCCGCATTGCAAGGTGCAATTCTGAAATTTTTTGCTTTTTTCTGCTCCTCTTAGCATGATAAAGAAGATTCAAAGAGAGTGAGATGCCAGCTCCTTTCATTCAGTCAGTAGCTTCAATCATTTCTGGACGTTTTTCAATGGCAAAAATCAATGAATATTGTAAATGCACAAACAGTAATTTCTCCGCATTGCAAGGTGCAATTCTGAAATTTTTTGCTTTTTCCTGCTCCTCTTAGCATGATAAAGAAGATTCAAAGAGAGTGAGATGCCAGCTCCTTTCATTCAGTCAGTAGCTTCAAACATTTCTGGTATATGAATAACATGATGTTTTTCAATGGCAAAAATCAATGAATATTGTAAATGCACAAACAGTAATTTCTCCGCATTGCAAGGTGCAATTCTGAATTTTTTTGCTTTTTCCTGCTCCTCTAAGCATGATAAAGAAGATTCAAAGAGAGTGAGATGCCAGCTCCTTTCATTCAGTCAGTAGCTTCAATCATTTCTGGACGTTTTTCAATGGCAAAAATCAATGAATATTGTAAATGCACAAACAGTAATTTCTCCGCATTGCAAGGTGCAATTCTGAAATTTTTTGCTTTTTCCTGCTCCTCTTAGCATGATAAACAAGATTCAAAGAGAATGAGATGCCAGCTCCTTTCATTCAGTCAGTAGCTTCAATCATTTCTGGACGTTTTTCAATGGCAAAAATCAATGAATATTGTAAATGCACAAACAGTAATTTCTCCGCATTGCAAGGTGCAATTCTGAAATTTTTTGCTTTTTCCTGCTCCTCTTAGCATGATAAAGAAGATTCAAAGAGAGTGAGATGCCAGCTCCTTTCATTCAGTCAGTAGCTTCAAACATTTCTGGTATATGAATAACATGATGTTTTTCAATGGCAAAAATCAATGAATATTGTAAATGCACAAACAGTAATATCTCCGCATTGCAAGGTGCAATTCTGAAATTTTTTGCTTTTTCCTGCTCCTCTTAGCATGATAAAGAAGATTCAAAGAGAGTGAGATGCCAGCTCCTTTCATTCAGTCAGTAGCTTCAATCATTTCTGGACGTTTTTCAATGGCAAAAATCAATGAATATTGTAAATGCACAAACAGTAATTTCTCCGCATTGCAAGGTGCAATTCTGAATTTTTTTGCTTTTTCCTGCTCCTCTTAGCATGATAAACAAGATTCAAAGAGAGTGAGATGCCAGCTCCTTTCATTCAGTCAGTAGCTTCAAACATTTCTGGTATATGAATAACATGATGTTTTTCAATGGCAAAAATCAATGAATATTGTAAATGCACAAACAGTAATTTCTCCGCATTGCAAGGTGCAATTTTGAAATTTTTTGCTTTTTCCTGCTCCTCTTAGCATGATAAAGAAGATTCAAAGAGAGTGAGATGCCAGCTCCTTTCATTCAGTCAGTAGCTTCAATCATTTCTGGACGTTTTTCAATGGCAAAAATCAATGAATATTGTAAATGCACAAACAGTAATTTCTCCGCATTGCAAGGTGCAATTCTGAAATTTTTTGCTTTTTCCTGCTCCTCTTAGCATGATAAACAAGATTCAAAGAGAGTGAGATGCCAGCTCCTTTCATTCAGTCAGTAGCTTCAATCATTTCTGGATGTTTTTCAATGGCAAAAATCAATGAATATTGTAAATGCACAAACAGTAATTTCTCCGCATTGCAAGGTGCAATTCTGAAATTTTTTGCTTTTTTCTGCTCCTCTTAGAATGATAAAGAAGATTCAAAGAGAGTGAGATGCCAGCTCCTTTCATTCAGTCAGTAGCTTCAAACATTTCTGGTATATGAATAACATGATGTTTTTCAATGGCAAAAATCAATGAATATTGTAAATGCACAAACAGTAATTTCTCCGCATTGCAAGGTGCAATTCTGAAATTTTTTGCTTTTTCCTGCTCCTCTTAGCATGATAAAGAAGATTCAAAGAGAGTGAGATGCCAGCTCCTTTCATTCAGTCAGTAGCTTCAAACATTTCTGGTATATGAATAACATGATGTTTTTCAATGGCAAAAATCAATGAATATTGTAAATGCACAAACAGTAATTTCTCCGCATTGCAAGGTGCAATTCTGAAATTTTTTGCTTTTTCCTGCTCCTCTTAGCATGATAAACAAATTCAAAGAGAGTGAGATGCCAGCTCCTTTCATTCAGTCAGTAGCTTCAATCATTTCTGGACGTTTTTCAATGGCAAAAATCAATGAATATTGTAAATGCACAAACAGTAATTTCTCCGCATTGCAAGGTGCAATTCTGAAATTTTTTGCTTTTTTCTGCTCCTCTTAGCATGATAAAGAAGATTCAAAGAGAGTGAGATGCCAGCTCCTTTCATTCAGTCAGTAGCTTCAAACATTTCTGGTATATGAATAACATGATGTTTTTCAATGGCAAAAATCAATGAATATTGTAAATGCACAAACAGTAATTTCTCCGCATTGCAAGGTGCAATTCTGAAATTTTTTGCTTTTTCCTGCTCCTCTTAGCATGATAAAGAAGATTCAAAGAGAGTGAGATGCCAGCTCCTTTCATTCAGTCAGTAGCTTCAATCATTTCTGGACGTTTTTCAATGGCAAAAATCAATGAATATTGTAAATGCACAAACAGTAATTTCTCCGCATTGCAAGGTGCAATTCTGAAATTTTTTGCTTTTTCCTGCTCCACTTAGCAAGATAAACAAGATTCAAAGAGAGTGAGATGCCAGCTCCTTTCATTCAGTCAGTAGCTTCAATCATTTCTGGACGTTTTTCAATGGCAAAAATCAATGAATATTGTAAATGCACAAACAGTAATTTCTCCGCATTGCAAGGTGCAATTCTGAAATTTTTTGCTTTTTCCTGCTCCTCTTAGCATGATAAAGAAGATTCAAAGAGAGTGAGATGCCAGCTCCTTTCATTCAGTCAGTAGCTTCAATCATTTCTGGACGTTTTTCAATGGCAAAAATCAATGAATATTGTAAATGCACAAACAGTAATTTCTCCGCATTGCAAGGTGCAATTCTGAAATTTTTTGCTTTTTCCTGCTCCTCTTAGCATGATAAAGAAGATTCAAAGAGAGTGAGATGCCAGCTCCTTTCATTCAGTCAGTAGCTTCAATCATTTCTGGACGTTTTTCAATGGCAAAAATCAATGAATATTGTAAATGCACAAACAGTAATTTCTCCGCATTGCAAGGTGCAATTCTGAAATTTTTTGCTTTTTCCTGCTCCTCTTAGCATGATAAAGAAGATTCAAAGAGAGTGAGATGCCAGCTCCTTTCATTCAGTCAGTAGCTTCAAACATTTCTGGTATATGAATAACATGATGTTTTTCAATGGCAAAAATCAATGAATATTGTAAATGCACAAACAGTAATTTCTCCACATTGCAAGGTGCAATTCTGAAATTTTTTGCTTTTTCCTGCTCCTCTTAGCATGATAAAGAAGATTCAAAGAGAGTGAGATGCCAGCTTCTTTCATTCAGTCAGTAGCTTCAATCATTTCTGGACGTTTTTCAATGGCAAAAATCAATGAATATTGTAAATGCACAAACAGTAATTTCTCCGCATTGCAAGGTGCAATTCTGAAATTTTTTGCTTTTTCCTGCTCCTCTTAGCAAGATAAACAAGATTCAAAGAGAGTGAGATGCCAGCTCCTTTCATTCAGTCAGTAGCTTCAATCATTTCTGGACGTTTTTCAATGGCAAAAATCAATGAATATTGTAAATGCACAAACAGTAATTTCTTCGCATTGCAAGGTGCAATTCTGAAATTTTTTGCTTTATCCTGCTCCTCTTAGCATGATAAAGAAGATTCAAAGAGAGTGAGATGCCAGCTCCTTTCATTCAGTCAGTAGCTTCAATCATTTCTGGACGTTTTTCAATGGCAAAAATCAATGAATATTGTAAATGCACAAACAGTAATTTCTCCGCATTGCAAGGTGCAATTCTGAAATTTTTTGCTTTTTCCTGCTCCTCTTAGCATGATAAAGAAGATTCAAAGAGAGTGAGATGCCAGCTCCTTTCATTCAGTCAGTAGCTTCAATCATTTCTGGACGTTTTTCAATGGCAAAAATCAATGAATATTGTAAATGCACAAACAGTAATTTCTCCGCATTGCAAGGTGCAATTCTGAAATTTTTTGCTTTTTCCTGCTCCTCTTAGCATGATAAAGAAGATTCAAAGAGAGTGAGATGCCAGCTCCTTTCATTCAGTCAGTAGCTTCAAACATTTCTGGTATATGAATAACATGATGTTTTTCAATGGCAAAAATCAATGAATATTGTAAATGCACAAACAGTAATTTCTCCGCATTGCAAGGTGCAATTCTGAATTTTTTTGCTTTTTCCTGCTCCTCTAAGCATGATAAAGAAGATTCAAAGAGAGTGAGATGCCAGCTCCTTTCATTCAGTCAGTAGCTTCAATCATTTCTGGACGTTTTTCAATGGCAAAAATCAATGAATATTGTAAATGCACAAACAGTAATTTCTCCGCATTGCAAGGTGCAATTCTGAAATTTTTTGCTTTTTCCTGCTCCTCTTAGCATGATAAACAAGATTCAAAGAGAATGAGATGCCAGCTCCTTTCATTCAGTCAGTAGCTTCAATCATTTCTGGACGTTTTTCAATGGCAAAAATCAATGAATATTGTAAATGCACAAACAGTAATTTCTCCGCATTGCAAGGTGCAATTCTGAAATTTTTTGCTTTTTCCTGCTCCTGTTAGCATGATAAAGAAGATTCAAAGAGAGTGAGATGCCAGCTCCTTTCATTCAGTCAGTAGCTTCAAACATTTCTGGTATATGAATAACATGATGTTTTTCAATGGCAAAAATCAATGAATATTGTAAATGCACAAACAGTAATATCTCCGCATTGCAAGGTGCAATTCTGAAATTTTTTGCTTTTTCCTGCTCCTCTTAGCATGATAAAGAAGATTCAAAGAGAGTGAGATGCCAGCTCCTTTCATTCAGTCAGTAGCTTCAATCATTTCTGGACGTTTTTCAATGGCAAAAATCAATGAATATTGTAAATGCACAAACAGTAATTTCTCCGCATTGCAAGGTGCAATTCTGAATTTTTTTGCTTTTTCCTGCTCCTCTTAGCATGATAAACAAGATTCAAAGAGAGTGAGATGCCAGCTCCTTTCATTCAGTCAGTAGCTTCAAACATTTCTGGTATATGAATAACATGATGTTTTTCAATGGCAAAAATCAATGAATATTGTAAATGCACAAACAGTAATTTCTCCGCATTGCAAGGTGCAATTTTGAAATTTTTTGCTTTTTCCTGCTCCTCTTAGCATGATAAAGAAGATTCAAAGAGAGTGAGATGCCAGCTCCTTTCATTCAGTCAGTAGCTTCAATCATTTCTGGACGTTTTTCAATGGCAAAAATCAATGAATATTGTAAATGCACAAACAGTAATTTCTCCGCATTGCAAGGTGCAATTCTGAAATTTTTTGCTTTTTCCTGCTCCTCTTAGCATGATAAACAAGATTCAAAGAGAGTGAGATGCCAGCTCCTTTCATTCAGTCAGTAGCTTCAATCATTTCTGGATGTTTTTCAATGGCAAAAATCAATGAATATTGTAAATGCACAAACAGTAATTTCTCCGCATTGCAAGGTGCAATTCTGAAATTTTTTGCTTTTTTCTGCTCCTCTTAGCATGATAAAGAAGATTCAAAGAGAGTGAGATGCCAGCTCCTTTCATTCAGTCAGTAGCTTCAAACATTTCTGGTATATGAATAACATGATGTTTTTCAATGGCAAAAATCAATGAATATTGTAAATGCACAAACAGTAATTTCTCCGCATTGCAAGGTGCAATTCTGAAATTTTTTGCTTTTTCCTGCTCCTCTTAGCATGATAAAGAAGATTCAAAGAGAGTGAGATGCCAGCTCCTTTCATTCAGTCAGTAGCTTCAATCATTTCTGGACGTTTTTCAATGGCAAAAATCAATGAATATTGTAAATGCACAAACAGTAATTTCTCCGCATTGCAAGGTGCAATTCTGAAATTTTTTGCTTTTTCCTGCGCCTCTTAGCATGATAAACAAGATTCAAAGAGAGTGAGCTGCCAGCTCCTTTCATTCAGTCAGTAGCTTCAATCATTTCTGGATGTTTTTCAATGGCAAAAATCAATGAATATTGTAAATGCACAAACAGTAATTTCTCCGCATTGCAAGGTGCAATTCTGAAATTTTTTGCTTTTTTCTGCTCCTCTTAGCATGATAAAGAAGATTCAAAGAGAGTGAGATGCCAGCTCCTTTCATTCAGTCAGTAGCTTCAAACATTTCTGGTATATGAATAACATGATGTTTTTCAATGGCAAAAATCAATGAATATTGTAAATGCACAAACAGTAATTTCTCCGCATTGCAAGGTGCAATTCTGAAATTTTTTGCTTTTTCCTGCTCCTCTTAGCATGATAAACAAATTCAAAGAGAGTGAGATGCCAGCTCCTTTCATTCAGTCAGTAGCTTCAATCATTTCTGGACGTTTTTCAATGGCAAAAATCAATGAATATTGTAAATGCACAAACAGTAATTTCTCCGCATTGCAAGGTGCAATTCTGAAATTTTTGGCTTTTTTCTGCTCCTCTTAGCATGATAAAGAAGATTCAAAGAGAGAGAGATGCCAGCTCCTTTCATTCAGTCAGTAGCTTCAAACATTTCTGGTATATGAATAACATGATGTTTTTCAATGGCAAAAATCAATGAATATTGTAAATGCACAAACAGTAATTTCTCCGCATTGCAAGGTGCAATTCTGAAATTTTTTGCTTTTTCCTGCTCCTCTTAGCATGATAAAGAAGATTCAAAGAGAGTGAGATGCCAGCTCCTTTCATTCAGTCAGTAGCTTCAATCATTTCTGGACGTTTTTCAATGGCAAAAATCAATGAATATTGTAAATGCACAAACAGTAATTTCTCCACATTGCAAGGTGCAATTCTGAAATTTTTTGCTTTTTCCTGCTACTCTTAGCAAGATAAACAAGATTCAAAGAGAGTGAGATGCCAGCTCCTTTCATTCAGTCAGTAGCTTCAATCATTTCTGGATGTTTTTCAATGGCAAAAATCAATGAATATTGTAAATGCACAAACAGTAATTTCTCCGCATTGCAAGGTGCAATTCTGAAATTTTTTGCTTTTTTCTGCTCCTCTTAGCATGATAAAGAAGATTCAAAGAGAGTGAGATGCCAGCTCCTTTCATTCAGTCAGTAGCTTCAAACATTTCTGGTATATGAATAACATGATGTTTTTCAATGGCAAAAATCAATGAATATTGTAAATGCACAAACAGTAATTTCTCCGCATTGCAAGGTGCAATTCTGAAATTTTTTGCTTTTTCCTGCTCCTCTTAGCATGATAAACAAATTCAAAGAGAGTGAGATGCCAGCTCCTTTCATTCAGTCAGTAGCTTCAATCATTTCTGGACGTTTTTCAATGGCAAAAATCAATGAATATTGTAAATGCACAAACAGTAATTTCTCCGCATTGCAAGGTGCAATTCTGAAATTTTTTGCTTTTTTCTGTTCCTCTTAGCATGATAAAGAAGATTCAAAGAGAGTGAGATGCCAGCTCCTTTCATTCAGTCAGTAGCTTCAAACATTTCTGGTATATGAATAACATGATGTTTTTCAATGGCAAAAATCAATGAATATTGTAAATGCACAAACAGTAATTTCTCCGCATTGCAAGGTGCAATTCTGAAATTTTTTGCTTTTTCCTGCTCCTCTTAGCATGATAAAGAAGATTCAAAGAGAGTGAGATGCCAGCTCCTTTCATTCAGTCAGTAGCTTCAATCATTTCTGGACGTTTTTCAATGGCAAAAATCAATGAATATTGTAAATGCACAAACAGTAATTTCTCCGCATTGCAAGGTGCAATTCTGAAATTTTTTGCTTTTTCCTGCTCCTCTTAGCAAGATAAACAAGATTCAGAGAGAGTGAGATGCCAGCTCCTTTCATTCAGTCAGTAGCTTCAATCATTTCTGGATGTTTTTCAATGGCAAAAATCAATGAATATTGTAAATGCACAAACAGTAATTTCTCCGCATTGCAAGGTGCAATTCTGAAATTTTTTGCTTTTTCCTGCTCCTCTTAGCATGATAAAGAAGATTCAAAGAGAGTGAGATGCCAGCTCCTTTCATTCAGTCAGTAGCTTCAATCATTTCTGGACGTTTTTCAATGGCAAAAATCAATGAATATTGTAAATGCACAAACAGTAATTTCTCCGCATTGCAAGGTGCAATTCTGAAATTTTTTGCTTTTTCCTGCTCCTTTTAGCATGATAAAGAAGATTCAAAGAGAGTGAGATGCCAGCTCCTTTCATTCAGTCAGTAGCTTCAATCATTTCTGGACGTTTTTCAATGGCAAAAATCAATGAATATTGTAAATGCACAAACAGTAATTTCTCCGCATTGCAAGGTGCAATTCTGAAATTTTTTGCTTTTTCCTGCTCCTCTTAGCATGATAAAGAAGATTCAAAGAGAGTGAGATGCCAGCTCCTTTCATTCAGTCAGTAGCTTCAAACATTTCTGGTATATGAATAACATGATGTTTTTCAATGGCAAAAATCAATGAATATTGTAAATGCACAAACAGTAATTTCTCCGCATTGCAAGGTGCAATTCTGAATTTTTTTGCTTTTTCCTGCTCCTCTAAGCATGATAAAGAAGTTTCAAAGAGAGTGAGATGCCAGCTCCTTTCATTCAGTCAGTAGCTTCAATCATTTCTGGACGTTTTTCAATGGCAAAAATCAATGAATATTGTAAATGCACAAACAGTAATTTCTCCGCATTGCAAGGTGCAATTCTGAAATTTTTTGCTTTTTCCTGCTCCTCTTAGCATGATAAACAAGATTCAAAGAGAATGAGATGCCAGCTCCTTTCATTCAGTCAGTAGCTTCAATCATTTCTGGACGTTTTTCAATGGCAAAAATCAATGAATATTGTAAATGCACAAACAGTAATTTCTCCGCATTGCAAGGTGCAATTCTGAAATTTTTTGCTTTTTCCTGCTCCTCTTAGCATGATAAAGAAGATTCAAAGAGAGTGAGATGCCAGCTCCTTTCATTCAGTCAGTAGCTTCAAACATTTCTGGTATATGAATAACATGATGTTTTTCAATGGCAAAAATCAATGAATATTGTAAATGCACAAACAGTAATTTCTCCGCATTGCAAGGTGCAATTCTGAAATTTTTTGCTTTTTCCTGCTCCTCTTAGCATGATAAAGAAGATTCAAAGAGAGTGAGATGCCAGCTCCTTTCATTCAGTCAGTAGCTTCAATCATTTCTGGACGTTTTTCAATGGCAAAAATCAATGAATATTGTAAATGCACAAACAGTAATTTCTCCGCATTGCAAGGTGCAATTCTGAATTTTTTTGCTTTTTCCTGCTCCTCTTAGCATGATAAAGAAGATTCAAAGAGAGTGAGATGCCAGCTCCTTTCATTCAGTCAGTAGCTTCAAACATTTCTGGTATATGAATAACATGATGTTTTTCAATGGCAAAAATCAATGAATATTGTAAATGCACAAACAGTAATTTCTCCGCATTGCAAGGTGCAATTTTGAAATTTTTTGCTTTTTCCTGCTCCTCTTAGCATGATAAAGAAGATTCAAAGAGAGTGAGATGCCAGCTCCTTTCATTCAGTCAGTAGCTTCAATCATTTCTGGACGTTTTTCAATGGCAAAAATCAATGAATATTGTAAATGCACAAACAGTAATTTCTCCGCATTGCAAGGTGCAATTCTGAAATTTTTTGCTTTTTCCTGCTCCTCTTAGCATGATAAACAAGATTCAAAGAGAGTGAGATGCCAGCTCCTTTCATTCAGTCAGTAGCTTCAATCATTTCTGGATGTTTTTCAATGGCAAAAATCAATGAATATTGTAAATGCACAAACAGTAATTTCTCCGCATTGCAAGGTGCAATTCTGAAATTTTTTGCTTTTTTCTGCTCCTCTTAGCATGATAAAGAAGATTCAAAGAGAGTGAGATGCCAGCTCCTTTCATTCAGTCAGTAGCTTCAAACATTTCTGGTATATGAATAACATGATGTTTTTCAATGGCAAAAATCAATGAATATTGTAAATGCACAAACAGTAATTTCTCCGCATTGCAAGGTGCAATTCTGAAATTTTTTGCTTTTTCCTGCTCCTCTTAGCATGATAAAGAAGATTCAAAGAGAGTGAGATGCCAGCTCCTTTCATTCAGTCAGTAGCTTCAATCATTTCTGGACGTTTTTCAATGGCAAAAATCAATGAATATTGTAAATGCACAAACAGTAATTTCTCCGCATTGCAAGGTGCAATTCTGAAATTTTTTGCTTTTTCCTGCTCCTCTTAGCATGATAAAGAAGATTCAAAGAGAGTGAGATGCCAGCTCCTTTCATTCAGTCAGTAGCTTCAATAATTTCTGGACGTTTTTCAATGGCAAAAATCAATGAATATTGTAAATGCACAAACAGTAATTTCTCCGCATTGCAAGGTGCAATTCTGAAATTTTTTGCTTTTTCCTGCTCCTCTTAGCATGATAAAGAAGATTCAAAGAGAGTGAGATGCCAGCTCCTTTCATTCAGTCAGTAGCTTCAATCATTTCTGGACGTTTTTCAATGGCAAAAATCAATGAATATTGTAAATGCACAAACAGTAATTTCTCCCCATTGCAAGGTGCAATTCTGAAATTTTTTGCTTTTTCCTGCTCCTCTTAGCATGATAAACAAGATTCAAAGAGAGTGAGATGCCAGCTCCTTTCATTCAGTCAGTAGCTTCAATCATTTCTGGATGTTTTTCAATGGCAAAAATCAATGAATATTGTAAATGCACAAACAGTAATTTCTCCGCATTGCAAGGTGCAATTCTGAAATTTTTTGCTTTTTCCTGCTCCTCTTAGCATGATAAAGAAGATTCAAAGAGAGTGAGATGCCAGCTCCTTTCATTCAGTCAGTAGCTTCAATAATTTCTGGACGTTTTTCAATGGCAAAAATCAATGAATATTGTAAATGCACAAACAGTAATTTCTCCGCATTGCAAGGTGCAATTCTGAAATTTTTTGCTTTTTCCTGCTCCTCAGCATGATAAAGAAGATTCAAAGAGAGTGAGATGCCAGCTCCTTTCATTCAGTCAGTAGCTTCAATCATTTCTGGACGTTTTTGAATGGCAAAAATCAATGAATATTGTAAATGCACAAACAGTAATTTCTCCGCATTGCAAGGTGCAATTCTGAAATTTTTTGCTTTTTCCTGCTCCTCTTAGCATGATAAAGAAGATTCAAAGAGAGTGAGATGCCAGCTCCTTTCATTCAGTCAGTAGCTTCAAACATTTCTGGTATATGAATAACATGATGTTTTTCAATGGCAAAAATCAATGAATATTGTAAATGCACAAACAGTAATTTCTCCGCATTGCAAGGTGCAATTCTGAAATTTTTTGCTTTTTCCTGCTCCTCTTAGCATGATAAAGAAGATTCAAAGAGAGTGAGATGCCAGCTCCTTTCATTCAGTCAGTGGCTTCAATCATTTCTGGACGTTTTTCAATGGCAAAAATCAATGAATATTGTAAATGCACAAACAGTAATTTCTCCGCATTGCAAGGTGCAATTCTGAAATTTTTTGCTTTTTCCTGCTCCTCTTAGCATGATAAAGAAGATTCAAAGAGAGTGAGATGCCAGCTCCTTTCATTCAGTCAGTAGCTTCAATCATTTCTGGACATTTTTCAATGGCAAAAATCATTGAATATTGTAAATGCTCAAACAGTAATTTCTCCCCATTGCAAGGTGCAATTCTGAAATTTTTTGCTTTTTCCTGCTCCTCTTAGCATGATAAAGAAGATTCAAAGAGAGTGAGATGCCAGCTCCTTTCATTCAGTCAGTAGCTTCAATCATTTCTGGACGTTTTTCAATGGCAAAAATCAATGAATATTGTAAATGCACAAACAGTAATTTCTCCGCATTGCAAGGTGCAATTCTGAAATTTTTTGCTTTTTCCTGCTCCTCTTAGCATGATAAACAAGATTCAAAGAGAGTGAGATGCCAGCTCCTTTCATTCAGTCAGTAGCTTCAATCATTTCTGGACGTTTTTCAATGGCAAAAATCAATGAATATTGTAAATGCACAAACAGTAATTTCTCCGCATTGCAAGGTGCAATTCTGAATTTTTTTGCTTTTTCCTGCTCCTCTTAGCATGATAAAGAAGATTCAAAGAGAGTGAGATGCCAGCTCCTTTCATTCAGTCAGTAGCTTCAAACATTTCTGGTATATGAATAACATGATGTTTTTCAATGGCAAAAATCAATGAATATTGTAAATGCACAAACAGTAATTTCTCCGCATTGCAAGGTGCAATTTTGAAATTTTTTGCTTTTTCCTGCTCCTCTTAGCATGATAAAGAAGATTCAAAGAGAGTGAGATGCCAGCTCCTTTCATTCAGTCAGTAGCTTCAATCATTTCTGGACGTTTTTCAATGGCAAAAATCAATGAATATTGTAAATGCACAAACAGTAATTTCTCCGCATTGCAAGGTGCAATTCTGAAATTTTTTGCTTTTTCCTGCTCCTCTTAGCATGATAAACAAGATTCAAAGAGAGTGAGATGCCAGCTCCTTTCATTCAGTCAGTAGCTTCAATCATTTCTGGATGTTTTTCAATGGCAAAAATCAATGAATATTGTAAATGCACAAACAGTAATTTCTCCGCATTGCAAGGTGCAATTCTGAAATTTTTTGCTTTTTTCTGCTCCTCTTAGCATGATAAAGAAGATTCAAAGAGAGTGAGATGCCAGCTCCTTTCATTCAGTCAGTAGCTTCAAACATTTCTGGTATATGAATAACATGATGTTTTTCAATGGCAAAAATCAATGAATATTGTAAATGCACAAACAGTAATTTCTCCGCATTGCAAGGTGCAATTCTGAAATTTTTTGCTTTTTCCTGCTCCTCTTAGCATGATAAAGAAGATTCAAAGAGAGTGAGATGCCAGCTCCTTTCATTCAGTCAGTAGCTTCAATCATTTCTGGACGTTTTTCAATGGCAAAAATCAATGAATATTGTAAATGCACAAACAGTAATTTCTCCGCATTGCAAGGTGCAATTCTGAAATTTTTTGCTTTTTCCTGCTCCTCTTAGCATGATAAAGAAGATTCAAAGAGAGTGAGATGCCAGCTCCTTTCATTCAGTCAGTAGCTTCAATAATTTCTGGACGTTTTTCAATGGCAAAAATCAATGAATATTGTAAATGCACAAACAGTAATTTCTCCGCATTGCAAGGTGCAATTCTGAAATTTTTTGCTTTTTCCTGCTCCTCTTAGCATGATAAAGAAGATTCAAAGAGAGTGAGATGCCAGCTCCTTTCATTCAGTCAGTAGCTTCAATCATTTCTGGACGTTTTTCAATGGCAAAAATCAATGAATATTGTAAATGCACAAACAGTAATTTCTCCCCATTGCAAGGTGCAATTCTGAAATTTTTTGCTTTTTCCTGCTCCTCTTAGCATGATAAACAAGATTCAAAGAGAGTGAGATGCCAGCTCCTTTCATTCAGTCAGTAGCTTCAATCATTTCTGGATGTTTTTCAATGGCAAAAATCAATGAATATTGTAAATGCACAAACAGTAATTTCTCCGCATTGCAAGGTGCAATTCTGAAATTTTTTGCTTTTTCCTGCTCCTCTTAGCATGATAAAGAAGATTCAAAGAGAGTGAGATGCCAGCTCCTTTCATTCAGTCAGTAGCTTCAATAATTTCTGGACGTTTTTCAATGGCAAAAATCAATGAATATTGTAAATGCACAAACAGTAATTTCTCCGCATTGCAAGGTGCAATTCTGAAATTTTTTGCTTTTTCCTGCTCCTCAGCATGATAAAGAAGATTCAAAGAGAGTGAGATGCCAGCTCCTTTCATTCAGTCAGTAGCTTCAATCATTTCTGGACGTTTTTGAATGGCAAAAATCAATGAATATTGTAAATGCACAAACAGTAATTTCTCCGCATTGCAAGGTGCAATTCTGAAATTTTTTGCTTTTTCCTGCTCCTCTTAGCATGATAAAGAAGATTCAAAGAGAGTGAGATGCCAGCTCCTTTCATTCAGTCAGTAGCTTCAAACATTTCTGGTATATGAATAACATGATGTTTTTCAATGGCAAAAATCAATGAATATTGTAAATGCACAAACAGTAATTTCTCCGCATTGCAAGGTGCAATTCTGAAATTTTTTGCTTTTTCCTGCTCCTCTTAGCATGATAAAGAAGATTCAAAGAGAGTGAGATGCCAGCTCCTTTCATTCAGTCAGTGGCTTCAATCATTTCTGGACGTTTTTCAATGGCAAAAATCAATGAATATTGTAAATGCACAAACAGTAATTTCTCCGCATTGCAAGGTGCAATTCTGAAATTTTTTGCTTTTTCCTGCTCCTCTTAGCATGATAAAGAAGATTCAAAGAGAGTGAGATGCCAGCTCCTTTCATTCAGTCAGTAGCTTCAATCATTTCTGGACATTTTTCAATGGCAAAAATCATTGAATATTGTAAATGCTCAAACAGTAATTTCTCCCCATTGCAAGGTGCAATTCTGAAATTTTTTGCTTTTTCCTGCTCCTCTTAGCATGATAAAGAAGATTCAAAGAGAGTGAGATGCCAGCTCCTTTCATTCAGTCAGTAGCTTCAATCATTTCTGGACGTTTTTCAATGGCAAAAATCAATGAATATTGTAAATGCACAAACAGTAATTTCTCCGCATTGCAAGGTGCAATTCTGAAATTTTTTGCTTTTTCCTGCTCCTCTTAGCATGATAAACAAGATTCAAAGAGAGTGAGATGCCAGCTCCTTTCATTCAGTCAGTAGCTTCAATCATTTCTGGACGTTTTTCAATGGCAAAAATCAATGAATATTGTAAATGCACAAACAGTAATTTCTCCGCATTGCAAGGTGCAATTCTGAAATTTTTTGCTTTTTCCTGCTCCTCTTAGCATGATAAAGAAGATTCAAAGAGAGTGAGATGCCAGCTCCTTTCATTCAGTCAGTAGCTTCAAACATTTCTGGTATATGAATAACATGATGTTTTTCAATGGCAAAAATCAATGAATATTGTAAATGCACAAACAGTAATTTCTCCGCATTGCAAGGTGCAATTCTGAAATTTTTTGCTTTTTCCTGCTCCTCTTAGCATGATAAACAAGATTCAAAGAGAGTGAGATGCCAGCTCCTTTCATTCAGTCAGTAGCTTCAATCATTTCTGGACGTTTTTCAATGGCAAAAATCAATGAATATTGTAAATGCACAAACAGTAATTTCTCCGCATTGCAAGGTGCAATTCTGAAATTTTTTGCTTTTTCCTGCTCCTCTTAGCATGATAAACAAGATTCAAAGAGAGTGAGATGCCAGCTCCTTTCATTCAGTCAGTAGCTTCAAACATTTCTGGTATATGAATAACATGATGTTTTTCAATGGCAAAAATCAATGAATATTGTAAATGCACAAACAGTAATTTCTCCGCATTGCAAGGTGCAATTCTGAAATTTTTTGCTTTTTCCTGCTCCTCTTAGCATGATAAACAAGATTCAAAGAGAGTGAGATGCCAGCTCCTTTCATTCAGTCAGTAGCTTCAATCATTTCTGGACGTTTTTCAATGGCAAAAATCAATGAATATTGTAAATGCACAAACAGTAATTTCTCCGCATTGCAAGGTGCAATTCTGAAATTTTTTGCTTTTTCCTGCTCCTCTTAGCATGATAAAGAAGATTCAAAGAGAGTGAGATGCCAGCTCCTTTCATTCAGTCAGTAGCTTCAAACATTTCTGGTATATGAATAACATGATGTTTTTCAATGGCAAAAATCAATGAATATTGTAAATGCACAAACAGTAATTTCTCCGCATTGCAAGGTGCAATTCTGAAATTTTTTGCTTTTTCCTGCTCCTCTTAGCATGATAAAGAAGATTCAAAGAGAGTGAGATGCCAGCTCCTTTCATTCAGTCAGTAGCTTCAATCATTTCTGGACGTTTTTCAATGGCAAAAATCAATGAATATTGTAAATGCACAAAGAGTAATTTCTCCGCATTGCAAGGTGCAATTCTGAAATTTTTTGCTTTTTCCTGCTCCTCTTAGCATGATAAAGAAGATTCAAAGAGTGAGATGCCAGCTCCTTTCATTGTCAGTAGCTTCAAACATTTCTGGTATATGAATAACATGATGTTTTTCAATGGCAAAAATCAATGAATATTGTAAATGCACAAACAGTAATTTCTCCGCATTGCAAGGTGCAATTCTGAAATTTTTTGCTTTTTCCTGCTCCTCTTAGCATGATAAAGAAGATTCAAAGAGAGTGAGATGCCAGCTCCTTTCATTCAGTCAGTAGCTTCAATCATTTCTGGACGTTTTTCAATGGCAAAAATCATTGAATATTGTAAATGCACAAACAGTAATTTCTCCGCATTGCAAGGTGCAATTCTGAAATTTTTTGCTTTTTCCTGCTCCTCTTAGCATGATAAAGAAGATTCAAAGAGAGTGAGATGCCAGCTCCTTTCATTCAGTCAGTAGCTTCAATCATTTCTGGATGTTTTTAAATGGCAAAAATCAATGAATATTGTAAATGCACAAACAGTAATTTCTCCGCATTGCAAGGTGCAATTCTGAAATTTTTTGCATTTTTCTGCTCCTCTTAGCATGATAAAGAAGATTCAAAGAGAGTGAGATGCCAGCTCCTTTCATTCAGTCAGTAGCTTCAAACATTTCTGGTATATGAATAACATGATGTTTTTCAATGGCAAAAATCAATGAATATTGTAAATGCACAAACAGTAATTTCTCCGTATTGCAAGGTGCAATTCTGAAATTTTTTGCTTTTTCCTGCTCCTCTTAGCATGATAAAGAAGATTCAAAGAGAGTGAGATGCCAGCTCCTTTCATTCACTCAGTAGCTTCAATCATTTCTGGACGTTTTTCAATGGCAAAAATCAATGAATATTGTAAATGCACAAACAGTAATTTCTCCGCATTGCAAGGTGCAATTCTGAAATTTTTTGCTTTTTCCTGCTCCTCTTAGCATGATAAACAAGATTCAAAGAGAGTGAGATGCCAGCTCCTTTCATTCAGTCAGTAGCTTCAATCATTTCTGGATGTTTTTCAATGGCAAAAATCAATGAATATTGTAAATGCACAAACAGTAATTTCTCCGCATTGCAAGGTGCAATTCTGAAATTTTTTGCTTTTTCCTGCTCCTCTTAGCATGATAAAGAAGATTCAAAGAGAGTGAGATGCCAGCTCCTTTCATTCAGTCAGTAGCTTCAATCATTTCTGGACGTTTTTCAATGGCAAAAATCAATGAATATTGTAAATGCACAAACAGTAATTTCTCCGCATTGCAAGGTGCAATTCTGAAATTTTTTGCTTTTTCCTGCTCCTCTTAGCATGATAAAGAAGATTCAAAGAGAGTGAGATGCCAGCTCCTTTCATTCAGTCAGTAGCTTCAATCATTTCTGGACGTTTTTCAATGGCAAAAATCAATGAATATTGTAAATGCACAAACAGTAATTTCTCCGCATTGCAAGGTGCAATTCTGAAATTTTTTGCTTTTTCCTGCTCCTCTTAGCATGATAAAGAAGATTCAAAGAGAGTGAGATGCCAGCTCCTTTCATTCAGTCAGTAGCTTCAAACATTTCTGGTATATGAATAACATGATGTTTTTCAATGGCAAAAATCAATGAATATTGTAAATGCACAAACAGTAATTTCTCCGCATTGCAAGGTGCAATTCTGAAATTTTTTGCTTTTTCCTGCTCCTCTAAGCATGGTAAAGAAGATTCAAAGAGAGTGAGATGCCAGCTCCTTTCATTCAGTCAGTAGCTTCAATCATTTCTGGACGTTTTTCAATGGCAAAAATCAATGAATATTGTAAATGCACAAACAGTAATTTCTCCGCATTGCAAGGTGCAATTCTGAAATTTTTTGCTTTTTCCTGCTCCTCTTAGCATGATAAAGAAGATTCAAACAGAGTGAGATGCCAGCTCCTTTCATTCAGTCAGTAGCTTCAAACATTTCTGGTATATGAATAACATGATGTTTTTCAATGGCAAAAATCAATGAATATTGTAAATGCACAAACAGTAATTTCTCCGCATTGCAAGGTGCAATTCTGAAATTTTTTGCTTTTTCCTGCTCCTCTTAGCATGATAAAGAAGATTCAAAGAGAGTGAGATGCCAGCTCCTTTCATTCAGTCAGTAGCTTCAATCATTTCTGGACGTTTTTCAATGGCAAAAATCAATGAATATTGTAAATGCACAAAGAGTAATTTCTCCGCATTGCAAGGTGCAATTCTGAAATTTTTTGCTTTTTCCTGCTCCTCTTAGCATGATAAAGAAGATTCAAAGAGTGAGATGCCAGCTCCTTTCATTGTCAGTAGCTTCAAACATTTCTGGTATATGAATAACATGATGTTTTTCAATGGCAAAAATCAATGAATATTGTAAATGCACAAACAGTAATTTCTCCGCATTGCAAGGTGCAATTCTGAAATTTTTTGCTTTTTCCTGCTCCTCTTAGCATGATAAAGAAGATTCAAAGAGAGTGAGATGCCAGCTCCTTTCATTCAGTCAGTAGCTTCAATTATTTCTGGACGTTTTTCAATGGCAAAAATCATTGAATATTGTAAATGCACAAACAGTAATTTCTCCGCATTGCAAGGTGCAATTCTGAAATTTTTTGCTTTTTCCTGCTCCTCTTAGCATGATAAAGAAGATTCAAAGAGAGTGAGATGCCAGCTCCTTTCATTCAGTCAGTAGCTTCAATCATTTCTGGATGTTTTTAAATGGCAAAAATCAATGAATATTGTAAATGCACAAACAGTAATTTCTCCGCATTGCAAGGTGCAATTCTGAAATTTTTTGCTTTTTTCTGCTCCTCTTAGCATGATAAAGAAGATTCAAAGAGAGTGAGATGCCAGCTCCTTTCATTCAGTCAGTAGCTTCAAACATTTCTGGTATATGAATAACATGATGTTTTTCAATGGCAAAAATCAATGAATATTGTAAATGCACAAACAGTAATTTCTCCGCATTGCAAGGTGCAATTCTGAAATTTTTTGCTTTTTCCTGCTCCTCTTAGCATGATAAAGAAGATTCAAAGAGAGTGAGATGCCAGCTCCTTTCATTCACTCAGTAGCTTCAATCATTTCTGGACGTTTTTCAATGGCAAAAATCAATGAATATTGTAAATGCACAAACAGTAATTTCTCCGCATTGCAAGGTGCAATTCTGAAATTTTTTGCTTTTTCCTGCTCCTCTTAGCATGATAAACAAGATTCAAAGAGAGTGAGATGCCAGCTCCTTTCATTCAGTCAGTAGCTTCAATCATTTCTGGATGTTTTTCAATGGCAAAAATCAATGAATATTGTAAATGCACAAACAGTAATTTCTCCGCATTGCAAGGTGCAATTCTGAAATTTTTTGCTTTTTCCTGCTCCTCTTAGCATGATAAAGAAGATTCAAAGAGAGTGAGATGCCAGCTCCTTTCATTCAGTCAGTAGCTTCAATCATTTCTGGACGTTTTTCAATGGCAAAAATCAATGAATATTGTAAATGCACAAACAGTAATTTCTCCGCATTGCAAGGTGCAATTCTGAAATTTTTTGCTTTTTCCTGCTCCTCTTAGCATGATAAAGAAGATTCAAAGAGAGTGAGATGCCAGCTCCTTTCATTCAGTCAGTAGCTTCAATCATTTCTGGACGTTTTTCAATGGCAAAAATCAATGAATATTGTAAATGCACAAACAGTAATTTCTCCGCATTGCAAGGTGCAATTCTGAAATTTTTTGCTTTTTCCTGCTCCTCTTAGCATGATAAAGAAGATTCAAAGAGAGTGAGATGCCAGCTCCTTTCATTCAGTCAGTAGCTTCAAACATTTCTGGTATATGAATAACATGATGTTTTTCAATGGCAAAAATCAATGAATATTGTAAATGCACAAACAGTAATTTCTCCGCATTGCAAGGTGCAATTCTGAAATTTTTTGCTTTTTCCTGCTCCTCTAAGCATGGTAAAGAAGATTCAAAGAGAGTGAGATGCCAGCTCCTTTCATTCAGCTTGTAGCTTCAATCATTTCTGGACGTTTTTCAATGGCAAAAATCAATGAATATTGTAAATGCACAAACAGTAATTTCTCGGCATTGCAAGGTGCAATTCTGAAATTTTTTGCTTTTTCCTGCTCCTCTTAGCATGATAAACAAGATTCAAAGTGAATGAGATGCCAGCTCCTTTCATTCAGTCAGTAGCTTCAATCATTTCTGGACGTTTTTCAATGGCAAAAATCAATGAATATTGTAAATGCACAAACAGTAATTTCTCCGCATTGCAAGGTGCAATTCTGAAATTTTTTGCTTTTTTCTGCTCCTCTTAGCATGATAAAGAAGATTCAAAGAGAGTGAGATGCCAGCTCCTTTCATTCAGTCAGTAGCTTCAAACATTTCTGGTATATGAATAACATGATGTTTTTCAATGGCAAAAATCAATGAATATTGTAAATGCACAAACAGTAATTTCTCCGCATTGCAAGGTGCAATTCTGAAATTTTTTGCTTTTTCCTGCTCCTCTTAGCATGATAAAGAAGATTCAAAGAGAGTGAGATGCCAGCTCCTTTCATTCAGTCAGTAGCTTCAATCATTTCTGGACGTTTTTCAATGGCAAAAATCAATGAATATTGTAAATGCACAAACAGTAATTTCTCCGCATTGCAAGGTGCAATTCTGAAATTTTTTGCTTTTTCCTGCTCCTCTTAGCATGATAAAGAAGATTCAAAGAGAGTGAGATGCCAGCTCCTTTCATTCAGTCAGTAGCTTCAATAATTTCTGGACGTTTTTCAATGGCAAAAATCAATGAATATTGTAAATGCACAAACAGTAATTTCTCCGCATTGCAAGGTGCAATTCTGAAATTTTTTGCTTTTTCCTGCTCCTCTTAGCATGATAAAGAAGATTCAAAGAGAGTGAGATGCCAGCTCCTTTCATTCAGTCAGTAGCTTCAATCATTTCTGGACGTTTTTCAATGGCAAAAATCAATGAATATTGTAAATGCACAAACAGTAATTTCTCCCCATTGCAAGGTGCAATTCTGAAATTTTTTGCTTTTTCCTGCTCCTCTTAGCATGATAAACAAGATTCAAAGAGAGTGAGATGCCAGCTCCTTTCATTCAGTCAGTAGCTTCAATCATTTCTGGATGTTTTTCAATGGCAAAAATCAATGAATATTGTAAATGCACAAACAGTAATTTCTCCGCATTGCAAGGTGCAATTCTGAAATTTTTTGCTTTTTCCTGCTCCTCTTAGCATGATAAAGAAGATTCAAAGAGAGTGAGATGCCAGCTCCTTTCATTCAGTCAGTAGCTTCAATAATTTCTGGACGTTTTTCAATGGCAAAAATCAATGAATATTGTAAATGCACAAACAGTAATTTCTCCGCATTGCAAGGTGCAATTCTGAAATTTTTTGCTTTTTCCTGCTCCTCAGCATGATAAAGAAGATTCAAAGAGAGTGAGATGCCAGCTCCTTTCATTCAGTCAGTAGCTTCAATCATTTCTGGACGTTTTTGAATGGCAAAAATCAATGAATATTGTAAATGCACAAACAGTAATTTCTCCGCATTGCAAGGTGCAATTCTGAAATTTTTTGCTTTTTCCTGCTCCTCTTAGCATGATAAAGAAGATTCAAAGAGAGTGAGATGCCAGCTCCTTTCATTCAGTCAGTAGCTTCAAACATTTCTGGTATATGAATAACATGATGTTTTTCAATGGCAAAAATCAATGAATATTGTAAATGCACAAACAGTAATTTCTCCGCATTGCAAGGTGCAATTCTGAAATTTTTTGCTTTTTCCTGCTCCTCTTAGCATGATAAAGAAGATTCAAAGAGAGTGAGATGCCAGCTCCTTTCATTCAGTCAGTGGCTTCAATCATTTCTGGACGTTTTTCAATGGCAAAAATCAATGAATATTGTAAATGCACAAACAGTAATTTCTCCGCATTGCAAGGTGCAATTCTGAAATTTTTTGCTTTTTCCTGCTCCTCTTAGCATGATAAAGAAGATTCAAAGAGAGTGAGATGCCAGCTCCTTTCATTCAGTCAGTAGCTTCAATCATTTCTGGACATTTTTCAATGGCAAAAATCATTGAATATTGTAAATGCTCAAACAGTAATTTCTCCCCATTGCAAGGTGCAATTCTGAAATTTTTTGCTTTTTCCTGCTCCTCTTAGCATGATAAAGAAGATTCAAAGAGAGTGAGATGCCAGCTCCTTTCATTCAGTCAGTAGCTTCAATCATTTCTGGACGTTTTTCAATGGCAAAAATCAATGAATATTGTAAATGCACAAACAGTAATTTCTCCGCATTGCAAGGTGCAATTCTGAAATTTTTTGCTTTTTCCTGCTCCTCTTAGCATGATAAACAAGATTCAAAGAGAGTGAGATGCCAGCTCCTTTCATTCAGTCAGTAGCTTCAATCATTTCTGGACGTTTTTCAATGGCAAAAATCAATGAATATTGTAAATGCACAAACAGTAATTTCTCCGCATTGCAAGGTGCAATTCTGAAATTTTTTGCTTTTTCCTGCTCCTCTTAGCATGATAAAGAAGATTCAAAGAGAGTGAGATGCCAGCTCCTTTCATTCAGTCAGTAGCTTCAAACATTTCTGGTATATGAATAACATGATGTTTTTCAATGGCAAAAATCAATGAATATTGTAAATGCACAAACAGTAATTTCTCCGCATTGCAAGGTGCAATTCTGAAATTTTTTGCTTTTTCCTGCTCCTCTTAGCATGATAAACAAGATTCAAAGAGAGTGAGATGCCAGCTCCTTTCATTCAGTCAGTAGCTTCAATCATTTCTGGACGTTTTTCAATGGCAAAAATCAATGAATATTGTAAATGCACAAACAGTAATTTCTCCGCATTGCAAGGTGCAATTCTGAAATTTTTTGCTTTTTCCTGCTCCTCTTAGCATGATAAACAAGATTCAAAGAGAGTGAGATGCCAGCTCCTTTCATTCAGTCAGTAGCTTCAAACATTTCTGGTATATGAATAACATGATGTTTTTCAATGGCAAAAATCAATGAATATTGTAAATGCACAAACAGTAATTTCTCCGCATTGCAAGGTGCAATTCTGAAATTTTTTGCTTTTTCCTGCTCCTCTTAGCATGATAAACAAGATTCAAAGAGAGTGAGATGCCAGCTCCTTTCATTCAGTCAGTAGCTTCAATCATTTCTGGACGTTTTTCAATGGCAAAAATCAATGAATATTGTAAATGCACAAACAGTAATTTCTCCGCATTGCAAGGTGCAATTCTGAAATTTTTTGCTTTTTCCTGCTCCTCTTAGCATGATAAAGAAGATTCAAAGAGAGTGAGATGCCAGCTCCTTTCATTCAGTCAGTAGCTTCAAACATTTCTGGTATATGAATAACATGATGTTTTTCAATGGCAAAAATCAATGAATATTGTAAATGCACAAACAGTAATTTCTCCGCATTGCAAGGTGCAATTCTGAAATTTTTTGCTTTTTCCTGCTCCTCTTAGCATGATAAAGAAGATTCAAAGAGAGTGAGATGCCAGCTCCTTTCATTCAGTCAGTAGCTTCAATCATTTCTGGACGTTTTTCAATGGCAAAAATCAATGAATATTGTAAATGCACAAAGAGTAATTTCTCCGCATTGCAAGGTGCAATTCTGAAATTTTTTGCTTTTTCCTGCTCCTCTTAGCATGATAAAGAAGATTCAAAGAGTGAGATGCCAGCTCCTTTCATTGTCAGTAGCTTCAAACATTTCTGGTATATGAATAACATGATGTTTTTCAATGGCAAAAATCAATGAATATTGTAAATGCACAAACAGTAATTTCTCCGCATTGCAAGGTGCAATTCTGAAATTTTTTGCTTTTTCCTGCTCCTCTTAGCATGATAAAGAAGATTCAAAGAGAGTGAGATGCCAGCTCCTTTCATTCAGTCAGTAGCTTCAATCATTTCTGGATGTTTTTCAATGGCAAAAATCATTGAATATTGTAAATGCACAAACAGTAATTTCTCCGCATTGCAAGGTGCAATTCTGAAATTTTTTGCTTTTTCCTGCTCCTCTTAGCATGATAAAGAAGATTCAAAGAGAGTGAGATGCCAGCTCCTTTCATTCAGTCAGTAGCTTCAATCATTTCTGGATGTTTTTAAATGGCAAAAATCAATGAATATTGTAAATGCACAAACAGTAATTTCTCCGCATTGCAAGGTGCAATTCTGAAATTTTTTGCATTTTTCTGCTCCTCTTAGCATGATAAAGAAGATTCAAAGAGAGTGAGATGCCAGCTCCTTTCATTCAGTCAGTAGCTTCAAACATTTCTGGTATATGAATAACATGATGTTTTTCAATGGCAAAAATCAATGAATATTGTAAATGCACAAACAGTAATTTCTCCGCATTGCAAGGTGCAATTCTGAAATTTTTTGCTTTTTCCTGCTCCTCTTAGCATGATAAAGAAGATTCAAAGAGAGTGAGATGCCAGCTCCTTTCATTCACTCAGTAGCTTCAATCATTTCTGGACGTTTTTCAATGGCAAAAATCAATGAATATTGTAAATGCACAAACAGTAATTTCTCCGCATTGCAAGGTGCAATTCTGAAATTTTTTGCTTTTTCCTGCTCCTCTTAGCATGATAAACAAGATTCAAAGAGAGTGAGATGCCAGCTCCTTTCATTCAGTCAGTAGCTTCAATCATTTCTGGATGTTTTTCAATGGCAAAAATCAATGAATATTGTAAATGCACAAACAGTAATTTCTCCGCATTGCAAGGTGCAATTCTGAAATTTTTTGCTTTTTCCTGCTCCTCTTAGCATGATAAAGAAGATTCAAAGAGAGTGAGATGCCAGCTCCTTTCATTCAGTCAGTAGCTTCAATCATTTCTGGACGTTTTTCAATGGCAAAAATCAATGAATATTGTAAATGCACAAACAGTAATTTCTCCGCATTGCAAGGTGCAATTCTGAAATTTTTTGCTTTTTCCTGCTCCTCTTAGCATGATAAAGAAGATTCAAAGAGAGTGAGATGCCAGCTCCTTTCATTCAGTCAGTAGCTTCAATCATTTCTGGACGTTTTTCAATGGCAAAAATCAATGAATATTGTAAATGCACAAACAGTAATTTCTCCGCATTGCAAGGTGCAATTCTGAAATTTTTTGCTTTTTCCTGCTCCTCTTAGCATGATAAAGAAAATTCAAAGAGAGTGAGATGCCAGCTCCTTTCATTCAGTCAGTAGCTTCAAACATTTCTGGTATATGAATAACATGATGTTTTTCAATGGCAAAAATCAATGAATATTGTAAATGCACAAACAGTAATTTCTCCGCATTGCAAGGTGCAATTCTGAAATTTTTTGCTTTTTCCTGCTCCTCTAAGCATGGTAAAGAAGATTCAAAGAGAGTGAGATGCCAGCTCCTTTCATTCAGTCAGTAGCTTCAATCATTTCTGGACGTTTTTCAATGGCAAAAATCAATGAATATTGTAAATGCACAAACAGTAATTTCTCCGCATTGCAAGGTGCAATTCTGAAATTTTTTGCTTTTTCCTGCTCCTCTTAGCATGATAAAGAAGATTCAAAGAGAGTGAGATGCCAGCTCCTTTCATTCAGTCAGTAGCTTCAAACATTTCTGGTATATGAATAACATGATGTTTTTCAATGGCAAAAATCAATGAATATTGTAAATGCACAAACAGTAATTTCTCCGCATTGCAAGGTGCAATTCTGAAATTTTTTGCTTTTTCCTGCTCCTCTTAGCATGATAAAGAAGATTCAAAGAGAGTGAGATGCCAGCTCCTTTCATTCAGTCAGTAGCTTCAATCATTTCTGGACGTTTTTCAATGGCAAAAATCAATGAATATTGTAAATGCACAAAGAGTAATTTCTCCGCATTGCAAGGTGCAATTCTGAAATTTTTTGCTTTTTCCTGCTCCTCTTAGCATGATAAAGAAGATTCAAAGAGTGAGATGCCAGCTCCTTTCATTGTCAGTAGCTTCAAACATTTCTGGTATATGAATAACATGATGTTTTTCAATGGCAAAAATCAATGAATATTGTAAATGCACAAACAGTAATTTCTCCGCATTGCAAGGTGCAATTCTGAAATTTTTTGCTTTTTCCTGCTCCTCTTAGCATGATAAAGAAGATTCAAAGAGAGTGAGATGCCAGCTCCTTTCATTCAGTCAGTAGCTTCAATCATTTCTGGACGTTTTTCAATGGCAAAAATCATTGAATATTGTAAATGCACAAACAGTAATTTCTCCGCATTGCAAGGTGCAATTCTGAAATTTTTTGCTTTTTCCTGCTCCTCTTAGCATGATAAAGAAGATTCAAAGAGAGTGAGATGCCAGCTCCTTTCATTCAGTCAGTAGCTTCAATCATTTCTGGATGTTTTTAAATGGCAAAAATCAATGAATATTGTAAATGCACAAACAGTAATTTCTCCGCATTGCAAGGTGCAATTCTGAAATTTTTTGCTTTTTTCTGCTCCTCTTAGCATGATAAAGAAGATTCAAAGAGAGTGAGATGCCAGCTCCTTTCATTCAGTCAGTAGCTTCAAACATTTCTGGTATATGAATAACATGATGTTTTTCAATGGCAAAAATCAATGAATATTGTAAATGCACAAACAGTAATTTCTCCGCATTGCAAGGTGCAATTCTGAAATTTTTTGCTTTTTCCTGCTCCTCTTAGCATGATAAAGAAGATTCAAAGAGAGTGAGATGCCAGCTCCTTTCATTCACTCAGTAGCTTCAATCATTTCTGGACGTTTTTCAATGGCAAAAATCAATGAATATTGTAAATGCACAAACAGTAATTTCTCCGCATTGCAAGGTGCAATTCTGAAATTTTTTGCTTTTTCCTGCTCCTCTTAGCATGATAAACAAGATTCAAAGAGAGTGAGATGCCAGCTCCTTTCATTCAGTCAGTAGCTTCAATCATTTCTGGATGTTTTTCAATGGCAAAAATCAATGAATATTGTAAATGCACAAACAGTAATTTCTCCGCATTGCAAGGTGCAATTCTGAAATTTTTTGCTTTTTCCTGCTCCTCTTAGCATGATAAAGAAGATTCAAAGAGAGTGAGATGCCAGCTCCTTTCATTCAGTCAGTAGCTTCAATCATTTCTGGATGTTTTTCAATGGCAAAAATCAATGAATATTGTAAATGCACAAACAGTAATTTCTCCGCATTGCAAGGTGCAATTCTGAAATTTTTTGCTTTTTCCTGCTCCTCTTAGCATGATAAAGAAGATTCAAAGAGAGTGAGATGCCAGCTCCTTTCATTCAGTCAGTAGCTTCAATCATTTCTGGACGTTTTTCAATGGCAAAAATCAATGAATATTGTAAATGCACAAACAGTAATTTCTCCGCATTGCAAGGTGCAATTCTGAAATTTTTTGCTTTTTCCTGCTCCTCTTAGCATGATAAAGAAGATTCAAAGAGAGTGAGATGCCAGCTCCTTTCATTCAGTCAGTAGCTTCAAACATTTCTGGTATATGAATAACATGATGTTTTTCAATGGCAAAAATCAATGAATATTGTAAATGCACAAACAGTAATTTCTCCGCATTGCAAGGTGCAATTCTGAAATTTTTTGCTTTTTCCTGCTCCTCTAAGCATGGTAAAGAAGATTCAAAGAGAGTGAGATGCCAGCTCCTTTCATTCAGCTTGTAGCTTCAATCATTTCTGGACGTTTTTCAATGGCAAAAATCAATGAATATTGTAAATGCACAAACAGTAATTTCTCGGCATTGCAAGGTGCAATTCTGAAATTTTTTGCTTTTTCCTGCTCCTCTTAGCATGATAAACAAGATTCAAAGTGAATGAGATGCCAGCTCCTTTCATTCAGTCAGTAGCTTCAATCATTTCTGGACGTTTTTCAATGGCAAAAATCAATGAATATTGTAAATGCACAAACAGTAATTTCTCCGCATTGCAAGGTGCAATTCTGAAATTTTTTGCTTTTTCCTGCTCCTCTTAGCATGATAAAGAAGATTCAAAGAGAGTGAGATGCCAGCTCCTTTCATTCAGTCAGTAGCTTCAAACATTTCTGGTATATGAATAACATGATGTTTTTCAATGGCAAAAATCAATGAATATTGTAAATGCACAAACAGTAATTTCTCCGCATTGCAAGGTGCAATTCTGAAATTTTTTGCTTTTTCCTGCTCCTCTTAGCATGATAAACAAGATTCAAAGAGAGTGAGATGCCAGCTCCTTTCATTCAGTCAGTAGCTTCAATCATTTCTGGACGTTTTTCAATGGCAAAAATCAATGAATATTGTAAATGCACAAACAGTAATTTCTCCGCATTGCAAGGTGCAATTCTGAATTTTTTTGCTTTTTCCTGCTCCTCTTAGCATGATAAAGAAGATTCAAAGAGAGTGAGATGCCAGCTCCTTTCATTCAGTCAGTAGCTTCAAACATTTCTGGTATATGAATAACATGATGTTTTTCAATGGCAAAAATCAATGAATATTGTAAATGCACAAACAGTAATTTCTCCGCATTGCAAGGTGCAATTTTGAAATTTTTTGCTTTTTCCTGCTCCTCTTAGCATGATAAAGAAGATTCAAAGAGAGTGAGATGCCAGCTCCTTTCATTCAGTCAGTAGCTTCAATCATTTCTGGACGTTTTTCAATGGCAAAAATCAATGAATATTGTAAATGCACAAACAGTAATTTCTCCGCATTGCAAGGTGCAATTCTGAAATTTTTTGCTTTTTCCTGCTCCTCTTAGCATGATAAACAAGATTCAAAGAGAGTGAGATGCCAGCTCCTTTCATTCAGTCAGTAGCTTCAATCATTTCTGGATGTTTTTCAAAGGCAAAAATCCATGAATATTGTAAATGCACAAACAGTAATTTCTCCGCATTGCAAGGTGCAATTCTGAAATTTTTTGCTTTTTCCTGCTCCTCTTAGCATAATAAAGAAGATTCAAAGAGAGTGAGATGCCAGCTCCTTTCATTCAGTCAGTAGCTTCAAACATTTCTGGTATATGAATAACATGATGTTTTTCAATGGCAAAAATCAATGAATATTGTAAATGCACAAACAGTAATTTCTCCGCATTGCAAGGTGCAATTCTGAAATTTTTTGCTTTTTCCTGCTCCTCTTAGCATGATAAAGAAGATTCAAAGAGAGTGAGATGCCAGCTCCTTTCATTCAGTCAGTAGCTTCAATCATTTCTGGACGTTTTTCAATGGCAAAAATCAATGAATATTGTAAATGCACAAACAGTAATTTCTCCGCATTGCAAGGTGCAATTCTGAAATTTTTTGCTTTTTCCTGCTCCTCTTAGCATGATAAACAAGATTCAAAGAGAGTGAGATGCCAGCTCCTTTCATTCAGTCAGTAGCTTCAATCATTTCTGGACGTTTTTCAATGGCAAAAATCAATGAATATTGTAAATGCACAAACAGTAATTTCTCCGCATTGCAAGGTGAAATTCTGAAATTTTTTGCTTTTTCCTGCTCCTCTTAGCATGATAAAGAAGATTCAAAGAGTGAGATGCCAGCTCCTTTCATTGTCAGTAGCTTCAAACATTTCTGGTATATGAATAACATGATGTTTTTCAATGGCAAAAATCAATGAATATTGTAAATGCACAAACAGTAATTTCTCCGCATTGCAAGGTGCAATTCTGAAATTTTTTGCTTTTTCCTGCTCCTCTTAGCATGATAAAGAAGATTCAAAGAGAGTGAGATGCCAGCTCCTTTCATTCAGTCAGTAGCTTCAATCATTTCTGGACATTTTTCAATGGCAAAAATCAATGAATATTGTAAATGCACAAACAGTAATTTCTCCGCATTGCAAGGTGCAATTCTGAAATTTTTTGCTTTTTCCTGCTCCTCTTAGCATGATAAAGAAGATTCAAAGAGAGTGAGATGCCAGCTCCTTTCATTCAGTCAGTAGCTTCAAACATTTCTGGTATATGAATAACATGATGTTTTTCAATGGCAAAAATCAATGAATATTGTAAATGCACAAACAGTAATTTCTCCGCATTGCAAGGTGCTATTCTGAAATTTTTTGCTTTATCCTGCTCCTCTTAGCATGATAAAGAAGATTCAAAGAGCGTGAGATGCCAGCTCCTTTCATTCAGTCAGTAGCTTCAATCATTTCTGGACGTTTTTCAATGGCAAAAATCAATGAATATTGTAAATGCACAAACAGTAATTTCTCCGCATTGCAAGGTGCAATTCTGAAATTTTTTGCTTTTTCCTGCTCCTCTTAGCATGATAAAGAAGATTCAAAGAGAGTGAGATGCCAGCTCCTTTCATTCAGTCAGTAGCTTCAAACATTTCTGGTATATGAATAACATGATGTTTTTCAATGGCAAAAATCAATGAATATTGTAAATGCACAAACAGTAATTTCTCCGCATTGCAAGGTGCAATTCTGAAATTTTTTGCTTTTTCCTGCTCCTCTTAGCATGATAAAGAAGATTCAAAGAGAGTGAGATGCCAGCTCCTTTCATTCAGTCAGTAGCTTCAATCATTTCTGGACGTTTTTCAATGGCAAAAATCATTGAATATTGTAAATGCACAAACAGTAATTTCTCCGCATTGCAAGGTGCAATTCTGAAATTTTTTGCTTTTTCCTGCTCCTCTTAGCATGATAAAGAAGATTCAAAGAGAGTGAGATGCCAGCTCCTTTCATTCAGTCAGTAGCTTCAATCATTTCTGGTATATGAATAACATGATGTTTTTCAATGGCAAAAATCAATGAATATTGTAAATGCACAAACAGTAATTTCTCCGCATTGCAAGGTGCAATTCTGAAATTTTTTGCTTTTTCCTGCTCCTCTTAGCATGATAAAGAAGATTCAAAGAGAGTGAGATGCCAGCTCCTTTCATTCAGTCAGTAGCTTCAATCATTTCTGGATGTTTTTCAATGGCAAAAATCAATGAATATTGTAAATGCACAAACAGTAATTTCTCCGCATTGCAAGGTGCAATTCTGAAATTTTTTGCTTTTTCCTGCTCCTCTTAGCATGATAAACAAGATTCAAAGAGAGTGAGATGCCAGCTCCTTTCATTCAGTCAGTAGCTTCAATCATTTCTGGATGTTTTTCAATGGCAAAAATCAATGAATATTGTAAATGCACAAACAGTAATTTCTCCGCATTGCAAGGTGCAATTCTGAAATTTTTTGCTTTTTTCTGCTCCTCTTAGCATGATAAAGAAGATTCAAAGAGAGTGAGATGCCAGCTCCTTTCATTCAGTCAGTAGCTTCAAACATTTCTGGTATATGAATAACATGATGTTTTTCAATGGCAAAAATCAATGAATATTGTAAATGCACAAACAGTAATTTCTCCGCATTGCAAGGTGCAATTCTGAAATTTTTTGCTTTTTCCTGCTCCTCTTAGCATGATAAAGAAGATTCAAAGAGAGTGAGATGCCAGCTCCTTTCATTCAGTCAGTAGCTTCAATCATTTCTGGATGTTTTTCAATGGCAAAAATCAATGAATATTGTAAATGCACAAACAGTAATTTCTCCGCATTGCAAGGTGCAATTCTGAAATTTTTTGCTTTTTCCTGCTCCTCTTAGCATGATAAACAAGATTCAAAGAGAGTGAGATGCCAGCTCCTTTCATTCAGTCAGTAGCTTCAATCATTTCTGGACGTTTTTCAATGGCAAAAATCAATGAATATTGTAAATGCACAAACAGTAATTTCTCCGCATTGCAAGGTGAAATTCTGAAATTTTTTGCTTTCTCCTGCTCCTCTTAGCATGATAAAGAAGATTCAAAGAGTGAGATGCCAGCTCCTTTCATTGTCAGTAGCTTCAAACATTTCTGGTATATGAATAACATGATGTTTTTCAATGGCAAAAATCAATGAATATTGTAAATGCACAAACAGTAATTTCTCCGCATTGCAAGGTGCAATTCTGAAATTTTTTGCTTTTTCCTGCTCCTCTTAGCATGATAAAGAAGATTCAAAGAGAGTGAGATGCCAGATCCTTTCATTCAGTCAGTAGCTTCAATCATTTCTGGACGTTTTTCAATGGCAAAAATCAATGAATATTGTAAATGCACAAACAGTAATTTCTCCGCATTGCAAGGTGCAATTCTGAAATTTTTTGCTTTTTCCTGCTCCTCTTAGCATGATAAAGAAGATTCAAAGAGAGTGAGATGCCAGCTCCTTTCATTCAGTCAGTAGCTTCAAACATTTCTGGTATATGAATAACATGATGTTTTTCAATGGCAAAAATCAATGAATATTGTAAATGCACAAACAGTAATTTCTCCGCATTGCAAGGTGCAATTCTGAAATTTTTTGCTTTTTCCTGCTCCTCTTAGCATGATAAAGAAGATTCAAAGAGAGTGAGATGCCAGCTCCTTTCATTCAGTCAGTAGCTTCAATCATTTCTGGACGTTTTTCAATGGCAAAAATCAATGAATATTGTAAATGCACAAACAGTAATTTCTCCGCATTGCAAGGTGCAATTCTCAAATTTTTTGCTTTTTCCTGCTCCTCTTAGCATGATAAAGAAGATTCAAAGAGAGTGAGATGCCAGCTCCTTTCATTCAGTCAGTAGCTTCAATCATTTCTGGACGTTTTTCAATGGCAAAAATCAATGAGTATTGTAAATGCACAAACAGTAATTTCTCCGCATTGCAAGGTGCAATTCTGAAATTTTTTGCTTTTTCCTGCTCCTCTTAGCATGATAAAGAAGATTCAAAGAGAGTGAGATGCCAGCTCCTTTCATTCAGTCAGTAGCTTCAAACATTTCTGGTATATGAATAACATGATGTTTTTCAATGGCAAAAATCAATGAATATTGTAAATGCACAAACAGTAATTTCTCCGCATTGCAAGGTGCAATTCTGAAATTTTTTGCTTTTTCCTGCTCCTCTAAGCATGGTAAAGAAGATTCAAAGAGAGTGAGATGCCAGCTCCTTTCATTCAGTCAGTAGCTTCAATCATTTCTGGACGTTTTTCAATGGCAAAAATCAATGAATTTTGTAAATGCACAAACAGTAATTTCTCGGCATTGCAAGGTGCAATTCTGAAATTTTTTGCTTTTTCCTGCTCCTCTTAGCATGATAAACAAGATTCAAAGTGAATGAGATGCCAGCTCCTTTCATTCAGTCAGTAGCTTCAATCATTTCTGGACGTTTTTCAATGGCAAAAATCAATGAATATTGTAAATGCACAAACAGTAATTTCTCCGCATTGCAAGGTGCAATTCTGAAATTTTTTGCTTTTTCCTGCTCCTCTTAGCATGATAAAGAAGATTCAAAGAGAGTGAGATGCCAGCTCCTTTCATTCAGTCAGTAGCTTCAATCATTTCTGGACGTTTTTCAATGGCAAAAATCAATGAATATTGTAAATGCACAAACAGTAATTTCTCCGCATTGCAAGGTGCAATTCTGAAATTTTTTGCTTTTTCCTGCTCCTCTTAGCATGATAAAGAAGATTCAAAGAGAGTGAGATGCCAGCTCCTTTCATTCAGTCAGTAGCTTCAAACATTTCTGGTATATGAATAACATGATGTTTTTCAATGGCAAAAATCAATGAATATTGTAAATGCACAAACAGTAATTTCTCCGCATTGCAAGGTGCAATTCTGAAATTTTTTGCTTTTTCCTGCTCCTCTAAGCATGGTAAAGAAGATTCAAAGAGAGTGAGATGCCAGCTCCTTTCATTCAGTCAGTAGCTTCAATCATTTCTGGACGTTTTTCAATGGCAAAAATCAATGAATATTGTAAATGCACAAACAGTAATTTCTCGGCATTGCAAGGTGCAATTCTGAAATTTTTTGCTTTTTCCTGCTCCTCTTAGCATGATAAACAAGATTCAAAGTGAATGAGATGCCAGCTCCTTTCATTCAGTCAGTAGCTTCAATCATTTCTGGACGTTTTTCAATGGCAAAAATCAATGAATATTGTAAATGCACAAACAGTAATTTCTCCGCATTGCAAGGTGCAATTCTGAAATTTTTTGCTTTTTCCTGCTCCTCTTAGCATGATAAAGAAGATTCAAAGAGAGTGAGATGCCAGCTCCTTTCATTCAGTCAGTAGCTTCAAACATTTCTGGTATATGAATAACATGATGTTTTTCAATGGCAAAAATCAATGAATATTGTAAATGCACAAACAGTAATTTCTCCGCATTGCAAGGTGCAATTCTGAAATTTTTTGCTTTTTCCTGCTCCTCTTAGCATGATAAACAAGATTCAAAGAGAGTGAGATGCCAGCTCCTTTCATTCAGTCAGTAGCTTCAATCATTTCTGGACGTTTTTCAATGGCAAAAATCAATGAATATTGTAAATGCACAAACAGTAATTTCTCCGCATTGCAAGGTGCAATTCTGAATTTTTTTGCTTTTTCCTGCTCCTCTTAGCATGATAAAGAAGATTCAAAGAGAGTGAGATGCCAGCTCCTTTCATTCAGTCAGTAGCTTCAAACATTTCTGGTATATGAATAACATGATGTTTTTCAATGGCAAAAATCAATGAATATTGTAAATGCACAAACAGTAATTTCTCCGCATTGCAAGGTGCAATTTTGAAATTTTTTGCTTTTTCCTGCTCCTCTTAGCATGATAAAGAAGATTCAAAGAGAGTGAGATGCCAGCTCCTTTCATTCAGTCAGTAGCTTCAATCATTTCTGGACGTTTTTCAATGGCAAAAATCAATGAATATTGTAAATGCACAAACAGTAATTTCTCCGCATTGCAAGGTGCAATTCTGAAATTTTTTGCTTTTTCCTGCTCCTCTTAGCATGATAAACAAGATTCAAAGAGAGTGAGATGCCAGCTCCTTTCATTCAGTCAGTAGCTTCAATCATTTCTGGATGTTTTTCAAAGGCAAAAATCCATGAATATTGTAAATGCACAAACAGTAATTTCTCCGCATTGCAAGGTGCAATTCTGAAATTTTTTGCTTTTTCCTGCTCCTCTTAGCATAATAAAGAAGATTCAAAGAGAGTGAGATGCCAGCTCCTTTCATTCAGTCAGTAGCTTCAAACATTTCTGGTATATGAATAACATGATGTTTTTCAATGGCAAAAATCAATGAATATTGTAAATGCACAAACAGTAATTTCTCCGCATTGCAAGGTGCAATTCTGAAATTTTTTGCTTTTTCCTGCTCCTCTTAGCATGATAAAGAAGATTCAAAGAGAGTGAGATGCCAGCTCCTTTCATTCAGTCAGTAGCTTCAATCATTTCTGGACGTTTTTCAATGGCAAAAATCAATGAATATTGTAAATGCACAAACAGTAATTTCTCCGCATTGCAAGGTGCAATTCTGAAATTTTTTGCTTTTTCCTGCTCCTCTTAGCATGATAAAGAAGATTCAAAGAGAGTGAGATGCCAGCTCCTTTCATTCAGTCAGTAGCTTCAATCATTTCTGGACGTTTTTCAATGGCAAAAATCAATGAATATTGTAAATGCACAAACAGTAATTTCTCCGCATTGCAAGGTGCAATTCTGAAATTTTTTGCTTTTTCCTGCTCCTCTTAGCATGATAAAGAAGATTCAAAGAGAGTGAGATGCCAGCTCCTTTCATTCAGTCAGTAGCTTCAAACATTTCTGGTATATGAATAACATGATGTTTTTCAATGGCAAAAATCAATGAATATTGTAAATGCACAAACAGTAATTTCTCCGCATTGCAAGGTGCAATTCTGAAATTTTTTGCTTTTTCCTGCTCCTCTAAGCATGGTAAAGAAGATTCAAAGAGAGTGAGATGCCAGCTCCTTTCATTCAGTCAGTAGCTTCAATCATTTCTGGACGTTTTTCAATGGCAAAAATCAATGAATATTGTAAATGCACAAACAGTAATTTCTCGGCATTGCAAGGTGCAATTCTGAAATTTTTTGCTTTTTCCTGCTCCTCTTAGCATGATAAACAAGATTCAAAGTGAATGAGATGCCAGCTCCTTTCATTCAGTCAGTAGCTTCAATCATTTCTGGACGTTTTTCAATGGCAAAAATCAATGAATATTGTAAATGCACAAACAGTAATTTCTCCGCATTGCAAGGTGCAATTCTGAAATTTTTTGCTTTTTCCTGCTCCTCTTAGCATGATAAAGTAGATTCAAAGAGAGTGAGATGCCAGCTCCTTTCATTCAGTCAGTAGCTTCAAACATTTCTGGTATATGAATAACATGATGTTTTTCAATGGCAAAAATCAATGAATATTGTAAATGCACAAACAGTAATTTCTCCGCATTGCAAGGTGCAATTCTGAAATTTTTTGCTTTTTCCTGCTCCTCTTAGCATGATAAACAAGATTCAAAGAGAGTGAGATGCCAGCTCCTTTCATTCAGTCAGTAGCTTCAATCATTTCTGGACGTTTTTCAATGGCAAAAATCAATGAATATTGTAAATGCACAAACAGTAATTTCTCCGCATTGCAAGGTGCAATTCTGAATTTTTTTGCTTTTTCCTGCTCCTCTTAGCATGATAAAGAAGATTCAAAGAGAGTGAGATGCCAGCTCCTTTCATTCAGTCAGTAGCTTCAAACATTTCTGGTATATGAATAACATGATGTTTTTCAATGGCAAAAATCAATGAATATTGTAAATGCACAAACAGTAATTTCTCCGCATTGCAAGGTGCAATTTTGAAATTTTTTGCTTTTTCCTGCTCCTCTTAGCATGATAAAGAAGATTCAAAGAGAGTGAGATGCCAGCTCCTTTCATTCAGTCAGTAGCTTCAATCATTTCTGGACGTTTTTCAATGGCAAAAATCAATGAATATTGTAAATGCACAAACAGTAATTTCTCCGCATTGCAAGGTGCAATTCTGAAATTTTTTGCTTTTTCCTGCTCCTCTTAGCATGATAAACAAGATTCAAAGAGAGTGAGATGCCAGCTCCTTTCATTCAGTCAGTAGCTTCAATCATTTCTGGATGTTTTTCAAAGGCAAAAATCCATGAATATTGTAAATGCACAAACAGTAATTTCTCCGCATTGCAAGGTGCAATTCTGAAATTTTTTGCTTTTTCCTGCTCCTCTTAGCATAATAAAGAAGATTCAAAGAGAGTGAGATGCCAGCTCCTTTCATTCAGTCAGTAGCTTCAAACATTTCTGGTATATGAATAACATGATGTTTTTCAATGGCAAAAATCAATGAATATTGTAAATGCACAAACAGTAATTTCTCCGCATTGCAAGGTGCAATTCTGAAATTTTTTGCTTTTTCCTGCTCCTCTTAGCATGATAAAGAAGATTCAAAGAGAGTGAGATGCCAGCTCCTTTCATTCAGTCAGTAGCTTCAATCATTTCTGGACGTTTTTCAATGGCAAAAATCAATGAATATTGTAAATGCACAAACAGTAATTTCTCCGCATTGCAAGGTGCAATTCTGAAATTTTTTGCTTTTTCCTGCTCCTCTTAGCATGATAAACAAGATTCAAAGAGAGTGAGATGCCAGCTCCTTTCATTCAGTCAGTAGCTTCAATCATTTCTGGACGTTTTTCAATGGCAAAAATCAATGAATATTGTAAATGCACAAACAGTAATTTCTCCGCATTGCAAGGTGAAATTCTGAAATTTTTTGCTTTTTCCTGCTCCTCTTAGCATGATAAAGAAGATTCAAAGAGTGAGATGCCAGCTCCTTTCATTGTCAGTAGCTTCAAACATTTCTGGTATATGAATAACATGATGTTTTTCAATGGCAAAAATCAATGAATATTGTAAATGCACAAACAGTAATTTCTCCGCATTGCAAGGTGCAATTCTGAAATTTTTTGCTTTTTCCTGCTCCTCTTAGCATGATAAAGAAGATTCAAAGAGAGTGAGATGCCAGCTCCTTTCATTCAGTCAGTAGCTTCAATCATTTCTGGACGTTTTTCAATGGCAAAAATCAATGAATATTGTAAATGCACAAACAGTAATTTCTCCGCATTGCAAGGTGCAATTCTGAAATTTTTTGCTTTTTCCTGCTCCTCTTAGCATGATAAAGAAGATTCAAAGAGAGTGAGATGCCAGCTCCTTTCATTCAGTCAGTAGCTTCAAACATTTCTGGTATATGAATAACATGATGTTTTTCAATGGCAAAAATCAATGAATATTGTAAATGCACAAACAGTAATTTCTCCGCATTGCAAGGTGCAATTCTGAAATTTTTTGCTTTATCCTGCTCCTCTTAGCATGATAAAGAAGATTCAAAGAGCGTGAGATGCCAGCTCCTTTCATTCAGTCAGTAGCTTCAATCATTTCTGGACGTTTTTCAATGGCAAAAATCAATGAATATTGTAAATGCACAAACAGTAATTTCTCCGCATTGCAAGGTGCAATTCTGAAATTTTTTGCTTTTTCCTGCTCCTCTTAGCATGATAAAGAAGATTCAAAGAGAGTGAGATGCCAGCTCCTTTCATTCAGTCAGTAGCTTCAAACATTTCTGGTATATGAATAACATGATGTTTTTCAATGGCAAAAATCAATGAATATTGTAAATGCACAAACAGTAATTTCTCCGCATTGCAAGGTGCAATTCTGAAATTTTTTGCTTTTTCCTGCTCCTCTTAGCATGATAAAGAAGATTCAAAGAGAGTGAGATGCCAGCTCCTTTCATTCAGTCAGTAGCTTCAATCATTTCTGGACGTTTTTCAATGGCAAAAATCATTGAATATTGTAAATGCACAAACAGTAATTTCTCCGCATTGCAAGGTGCAATTCTGAAATTTTTTGCTTTTTCCTGCTCCTCTTAGCATGATAAAGAAGATTCAAAGAGAGTGAGATGCCAGCTCCTTTCATTCAGTCAGTAGCTTCAATCATTTCTGGTATATGAATAACATGATGTTTTTCAATGGCAAAAATCAATGAATATTGTAAATGCACAAACAGTAATTTCTCCGCATTGCAAGGTGCAATTCTGAAATTTTTTGCTTTTTCCTGCTCCTCTTAGCATGATAAAGAAGATTCAAAGAGAGTGAGATGCCAGCTCCTTTCATTCAGTCAGTAGCTTCAATCATTTCTGGATGTTTTTCAATGGCAAAAATCAATGAATATTGTAAATGCAAAAACAGTAATTTCTCCGCATTGCAAGGTGCAATTCTGAAATTTTTTGCTTTTTCCTGCTCCTCTTAGCATGATAAACAAGATTCAAAGAGAGTGAGATGCCAGCTCCTTTCATTCAGTCAGTAGCTTCAATCATTTCTGGATGTTTTTCAATGGCAAAAATCAATGAATATTGTAAATGCACAAACAGTAATTTCTCCGCATTGCAAGGTGCAATTCTGAAATTTTTTGCTTTTTTCTGCTCCTCTTAGCATGATAAAGAAGATTCAAAGAGAGTGAGATGCCAGCTCCTTTCATTCAGTCAGTAGCTTCAAACATTTCTGGTATATGAATAACATGATGTTTTTCAATGGCAAAAATCAATGAATATTGTAAATGCACAAACAGTAATTTCTCCGCATTGCAAGGTGCAATTCTGAAATTTTTTGCTTTTTCCTGCTCCTCTTAGCATGATAAAGAAGATTCAAAGAGAGTGAGATGCCAGCTCCTTTCATTCAGTCAGTAGCTTCAATCATTTCTGGATGTTTTTCAATGGCAAAAATCAATGAATATTGTAAATGCACAAACAGTAATTTCTCCGCATTGCAAGGTGCAATTCTGAAATTTTTTGCTTTTTCCTGCTCCTCTTAGCATGATAAACAAGATTCAAAGAGAGTGAGATGCCAGCTCCTTTCATTCAGTCAGTAGCTTCAATCATTTCTGGACGTTTTTCAATGGCAAAAATCAATGAATATTGTAAATGCACAAACAGTAATTTCTCCGCATTGCAAGGTGAAATTCTGAAATTTTTTGCTTTCTCCTGCTCCTCTTAGCATGATAAAGAAGATTCAAAGAGTGAGATGCCAGCTCCTTTCATTGTCAGTAGCTTCAAACATTTCTGGTATATGAATAACATGATGTTTTTCAATGGCAAAAATCAATGAATATTGTAAATGCACAAACAGTAATTTCTCCGCATTGCAAGGTGCAATTCTGAAATTTTTTGCTTTTTCCTGCTCCTCTTAGCATGATAAAGAAGATTCAAAGAGAGTGAGATGCCAGATCCTTTCATTCAGTCAGTAGCTTCAATCATTTCTGGACGTTTTTCAATGGCAAAAATCAATGAATATTGTAAATGCACAAACAGTAATTTCTCCGCATTGCAAGGTGCAATTCTGAAATTTTTTGCTTTTTCCTGCTCCTCTTAGCATGATAAAGAAGATTCAAAGAGAGTGAGATGCCAGCTCCTTTCATTCAGTCAGTAGCTTCAAACATTTCTGGTATATGAATAACATGATGTTTTTCAATGGCAAAAATCAATGAATATTGTAAATGCACAAACAGTAATTTCTCCGCATTGCAAGGTGCAATTCTGAAATTTTTTGCTTTTTCCTGCTCCTCTTAGCATGATAAAGAAGATTCAAAGAGAGTGAGATGCCAGCTCCTTTCATTCAGTCAGTAGCTTCAATCATTTCTGGACGTTTTTCAATGGCAAAAATCAATGAATATTGTAAATGCACAAACAGTAATTTCTCCGCATTGCAAGGTGCAATTCTGAAATTTTTTGCTTTTTCCTGCTCCTCTTAGCATGATAAAGAAGATTCAAAGAGAGTGAGATGCCAGCTCCTTTCATTCAGTCAGTAGCTTCAATCATTTCTGGACGTTTTTCAATGGCAAAAATCAATGAATATTGTAAATGCACAAACAGTAATTTCTCCGCATTGCAAGGTGCAATTCTGAAATTTTTTGCTTTTTCCTGCTCCTCTTAGCATGATAAAGAAGATTCAAAGAGAGTGAGATGCCAGCTCCTTTCATTCAGTCAGTAGCTTCAAACATTTCTGGTATATGAATAACATGATGTTTTTCAATGGCAAAAATCAATGAATATTGTAAATGCACAAACAGTAATTTCTCCGCATTGCAAGGTGCAATTCTGAAATTTTTTGCTTTTTCCTGCTCCTCTAAGCATGGTAAAGAAGATTCAAAGAGAGTGAGATGCCAGCTCCTTTCATTCAGTCAGTAGCTTCAATCATTTCTGGACGTTTTTCAATGGCAAAAATCAATGAATATTGTAAATGCACAAACAGTAATTTCTCGGCATTGCAAGGTGCAATTCTGAAATTTTTTGCTTTTTCCTGCTCCTCTTAGCATGATAAACAAGATTCAAAGTGAATGAGATGCCAGCTCCTTTCATTCAGTCAGTAGCTTCAATCATTTCTGGACGTTTTACAATGGCAAAAATCAATGAATATTGTAAATGCACAAACAGTAATTTCTCCGCATTGCAAGGTGCAATTCTGAAATTTTTTGTTTTTCCTGCTCCTCTTAGCATGATAAAGAAGATTCAAAGAGAGTGAGATGCCAGCTCCTTTCATTCAGTCAGTAGCTTCAAACATTTCTGGTATATGAATAACATGATGTTTTTCAATGGCAAAAATCAATGAATATTGTAAATGCACAAACAGTAATTTCTCCGCATTGCAAGGTGCAATTCTGAAATTTTTTGCTTTTTCCTGCTCCTCTTAGCATGATAAACAAGATTCAAAGAGAGTGAGATGCCAGCTCCTTTCATTCAGTCAGTAGCTTCAATCATTTCTGGACGTTTTTCAATGGCAAAAATCAATGAATATTGTAAATGCACAAACAGTAATTTCTCCGCATTGCAAGGTGCAATTCTGAATTTTTTTGCTTTTTCCTGCTCCTCTTAGCATGATAAAGAAGATTCAAAGAGAGTGAGATGCCAGCTCCTTTCATTCAGTCAGTAGCTTCAAACATTTCTGGTATATGAATAACATGATGTTTTTCAATGGCAAAAATCAATGAATATTGTAAATGCACAAACAGTAATTTCTCCGCATTGCAAGGTGCAATTTTGAAATTTTTTGCTTTTTCCTGCTCCTCTTAGCATGATAAAGAAGATTCAAAGAGAGTGAGATGCCAGCTCCTTTCATTCAGTCAGTAGCTTCAATCATTTCTGGACGTTTTTCAATGGCAAAAATCAATGAATATTGTAAATGCACAAACAGTAATTTCTCCGCATTGCAAGGTGCAATTCTGAAATTTTTTGCTTTTTCCTGCTCCTCTTAGCATGATAAACAAGATTCAAAGAGAGTGAGATGCCAGCTCCTTTCATTCAGTCAGTAGCTTCAATCATTTCTGGATGTTTTTCAATGGCAAAAATCCATGAATATTGTAAATGCACAAACAGTAATTTCTCCGCATTGCAAGGTGCAATTCTGAAATTTTTTGCTTTTTTCTGCTCCTCTTAGCATAATAAAGAAGATTCAAAGAGAGTGAGATGCCAGCTCCTTTCATTCAGTCAGTAGCTTCAAACATTTCTGGTATATGAATAACATGATATTTTTCAATGGCAAAAATCAATGAATATTGTAAATGCACAAACAGTAATTTCTCCGCATTGAAAGGTGCAATTCTGAAATTTTTTGCTTTTTCCTGCTCCTCTTAGCATGATAAAGAAGATTCAAAGAGAGTGAGATGCCAGCTCCTTTCATTCAGTCAGTAGCTTCAATCATTTCTGGACGTTTTTCAATGGCAAAAATCAATGAATATTGTAAATGCACAAACAGTAATTTCTCCGCATTGCAAGGTGCAATTCTGAAATTTTTTGCTTTTTCCTGCTCCTCTTAGCATGATAAACAAGATTCAAAGAGAGTGAGATGCCAGCTCCTTTCATTCAGTCAGTAGCTTCAATCATTTCTGGACGTTTTTCAATGGCAAAAATCAATGAATATTGTAAATGCACAAACAGTAATTTCTCCGCATTGCAAGGTGAAATTCTGAAATTTTTTGCTTTTTCCTGCTCCTCTTAGCATGATAAAGAAGATTCAAAGAGTGAGATGCCAGCTCCTTTCATTGTCAGTAGCTTCAAACATTTCTGGTATATGAATAACATGATGTTTTTCAATGGCAAAAATCAATGAATATTGTAAATGCACAAACAGTAATTTCTCCGCATTGCAAGGTGCAATTCTGAAATTTTTTGCTTTTTCCTGCTCCTCTTAGCATGATAAAGAAGATTCAAAGAGAGTGAGATGCCAGCTCCTTTCATTCAGTCAGTAGCTTCAATCATTTCTGGACGTTTTTCAATGGCAAAAATCAATGAATATTGTAAATGCACAAACAGTAATTTCTCCGCATTGCAAGGTGCAATTCTGAAATTTTTTGCTTTTTCCTTCTCCTCTTAGCATGATAAAGAAGATTCAAAGAGAGTGAGATGCCAGCTCCTTTCATTCAGTCAGTAGCTTCAAACATTTCTGGTATATGAATAACATGATGTTTTTCAATGGCAAAAATCAATGAATATTGTAAATGCACAAACAGTAATTTCTCCGCATTGCAAGGTGCAATTCTGAAATTTTTTGCTTTATCCTGCTCCTCTTAGCATGATAAAGAAGATTCAAAGAGAGTGAGATGCCAGCTCCTTTCATTCAGTCAGTAGCTTCAATCATTTCTGGACGTTTTAAAATGGCAAAAATCAATGAATATTGTAAATGCACAAACAGTAATTTCTCCGCATTGCAAGGTGCAATTCTGAAATTTTTTGCTTTTTCCTGCTCCTCTTAGCATGATAAAGAAGATTCAGAGTGAGATGCCAGCTCCTTTCATTCAGTCAGTAGCTTCAAACATTTCTGGTATATGAACAACATGATGTTTTTCAATGGCAAAAATCAATGAATATTGTAAATGCACAAACAGTAATTTCTCCGCATTGCAAGGTGCAATTCTGAAATTTTTTGCTTTTTCCTGCTCCTCTTAGCATGATAAAGAAGATTCAAAGAGAGTGAGATGCCAGCTCCTTTCATTCAGTCAGTAGCTTCAATCATTTCTGGACGTTTTTCAATGGCAAAAATCATTGAATATTGTAAATGCACAAACAGTAATTTCTCCGCATTGCAAGGTGCAATTCTGAAATTTTTTGCTTTTTCCTGCTCCTCTTAGCATGATAAAGAAGATTCAAAGAGAGTGAGATGCCAGCTCCTTTCATTCAGTCAGTAGCTTCAATCATTTCTGGTATATGAATAACATGATGTTTTTCAATGGCAAAAATCAATGAATATTGTAAATGCACAAACAGTAATTTCTCCGCATTGCAAGGTGCAATTCTGAAATTTTTTGCTTTTTCCTGCTCCTCTTAGCATGATAAAGAAGATTCAAAGAGAGTGAGATGCCAGCTCCTTTCATTCAGTCAGTAGCTTCAATCATTTCTGGATGTTTTTCAATGGCAAAAATCAATGAATATTGTAAATGCACAAACAGTAATTTCTCCGCATTGCAAGGTGCAATTCTGAAATTTTTTGCTTTTTCCTGCTCCTCTTAGCATGATAAACAAGATTCAAAGAGAGTGAGATGCCAGCTCCTTTCATTCAGTCAGTAGCTTCAATCATTTCTGGATGTTTTTCAATGGCAAAAATCAATGAATATTGTAAATGCACAAACAGTAATTTCTCCGCATTGCAAGGTGCAATTCTGAAATTTTTTGCTTTTTTCTGCTCCTCTTAGCATGATAAAGAAGATTCAAAGAGAGTGAGATGCCAGCTCCTTTCATTCAGTCAGTAGCTTCAAACATTTCTGGTATATGAATAACATGATGTTTTTCAATGGCAAAAATCAATGAATATTGTAAATGCACAAACAGTAATTTCTCCGCATTGCAAGGTGCAATTCTGAAATTTTTTGCTTTTTCCTGCTCCTCTTAGCATGATAAAGAAGATTCAAAGAGAGTGAGATGCCAGCTCCTTTCATTCAGTCAGTAGCTTCAATCATTTCTGGACGTTTTTCAATGGCAAAAATCAATGAATATTGTAAATGCACAAACAGTAATTTCTCCGCATTGCAAGGTGCAATTCTGAAATTTTTTGCTTTTTCCTGCTCCTCTTAGCATGATAAACAAGATTCAAAGAGAGTGAGATGCCAGCTCCTTTCATTCAGTCAGTAGCTTCAATCATTTCTGGACGTTTTTCAATGGCAAAAATCAATGAATATTGTAAATGCACAAACAGTAATTTCTCCGCATTGCAAGGTGAAATTCTGAAATTTTTTGCTTTCTCCTGCTCCTCTTAGCATGATAAAGAAGATTCAAAGAGTGAGATGCCAGCTCCTTTCATTGTCAGTAGCTTCAAACATTTCTGGTATATGAATAACATGATGTTTTTCAATGGCAAAAATCAATGAATATTGTAAATGCACAAACAGTAATTTCTCCGCATTGCAAGGTGCAATTCTGAAATTTTTTGCTTTTTCCTGCTCCTCTTAGCATGATAAAGAAGATTCAAAGAGAGTGAGATGCCAGCTCCTTTCATTCAGTCAGTAGCTTCAATCATTTCTGGACGTTTTTCAATGGCAAAAATCAATGAATATTGTAAATGCACAAACAGTAATTTCTCCGCATTGCAAGGTGCAATTCTGAAATTTTTTGCTTTTTCCTGCTCCTCTTAGCATGATAAAGAAGATTCAAAGAGAGTGAGATGCCAGCTCCTTTCATTCAGTCAGTAGCTTCAAACATTTCTGGTATATGAATAACATGATGTTTTTCAATGGCAAAAATCAATGAATATTGTAAATGCACAAACAGTAATTTCTCCGCATTGCAAGGTGCAATTCTGAAATTTTTTGCTTTTTCCTGCTCCTCTTAGCATGATAAACAAGATTCAAAGAGAGTGAGATGCCAGCTCCTTTCATTCAGTCAGTAGCTTCAATCATTTCTGGACGTTTTTCAATGGCAAAAATCAATGAATATTGTAAATGCACAAACAGTAATTTCTCCGCATTGCAAGGTGCAATTCTGAATTTTTTTGCTTTTTCCTGCTCCTCTTAGCATGATAAAGAAGATTCAAAGAGAGTGAGATGCCAGCTCCTTTCATTCAGTCAGTAGCTTCAAACATTTCTGGTATATGAATAACATGATGTTTTTCAATGGCAAAAATCAATGAATATTGTAAATGCACAAACAGTAATTTCTCCGCATTGCAAGGTGCAATTTTGAAATTTTTTGCTTTTTCCTGCTCCTCTTAGCATGATAAAGAAGATTCAAAGAGAGTGAGATGCCAGCTCCTTTCATTCAGTCAGTAGCTTCAATCATTTCTGGACGTTTTTCAATGGCAAAAATCAATGAATATTGTAAATGCACAAACAGTAATTTCTCCGCATTGCAAGGTGCAATTCTGAAATTTTTTGCTTTTTCCTGCTCCTCTTAGCATGATAAACAAGATTCAAAGAGAGTGAGATGCCAGCTCCTTTCATTCAGTCAGTAGCTTCAATCATTTCTGGATGTTTTTCAATGGCAAAAATCCATGAATATTGTAAATGCACAAACAGTAATTTCTCCGCATTGCAAGGTGCAATTCTGAAATTTTTTGCTTTTTTCTGCTCCTCTTAGCATAATAAAGAAGATTCAAAGAGAGTGAGATGCCAGCTCCTTTCATTCAGTCAGTAGCTTCAAACATTTCTGGTATATGAATAACATGATATTTTTCAATGGCAAAAATCAATGAATATTGTAAATGCACAAACAGTAATTTCTCCGCATTGAAAGGTGCAATTCTGAAATTTTTTGCTTTTTCCTGCTCCTCTTAGCATGATAAAGAAGATTCAAAGAGAGTGAGATGCCAGCTCCTTTCATTCAGTCAGTAGCTTCAATCATTTCTGGACGTTTTTCAATGGCAAAAATCAATGAATATTGTAAATGCACAAACAGTAATTTCTCCGCATTGCAAGGTGCAATTCTGAAATTTTTTGCTTTTTCCTGCTCCTCTTAGCATGATAAACAAGATTCAAAGAGAGTGAGATGCCAGCTCCTTTCATTCAGTCAGTAGCTTCAATCATTTCTGGACGTTTTTCAATGGCAAAAATCAATGAATATTGTAAATGCACAAACAGTAATTTCTCCGCATTGCAAGGTGAAATTCTGAAATTTTTTGCTTTTTCCTGCTCCTCTTAGCATGATAAAGAAGATTCAAAGAGTGAGATGCCAGCTCCTTTCATTGTCAGTAGCTTCAAACATTTCTGGTATATGAATAACATGATGTTTTTCAATGGCAAAAATCAATGAATATTGTAAATGCACAAACAGTAATTTCTCCGCATTGCAAGGTGCAATTCTGAAATTTTTTGCTTTTTCCTGCTCCTCTTAGCATGATAAAGAAGATTCAAAGAGAGTGAGATGCCAGCTCCTTTCATTCAGTCAGTAGCTTCAATCATTTCTGGACGTTTTTCAATGGCAAAAATCAATGAATATTGTAAATGCACAAACAGTAATTTCTCCGCATTGCAAGGTGCAATTCTGAAATTTTTTGCTTTTTCCTTCTCCTCTTAGCATGATAAAGAAGATTCAAAGAGAGTGAGATGCCAGCTCCTTTCATTCAGTCAGTAGCTTCAAACATTTCTGGTATATGAATAACATGATGTTTTTCAATGGCAAAAATCAATGAATATTGTAAATGCACAAACAGTAATTTCTCCGCATTGCAAGGTGCAATTCTGAAATTTTTTGCTTTATCCTGCTCCTCTTAGCATGATAAAGAAGATTCAAAGAGAGTGAGATGCCAGCTCCTTTCATTCAGTCAGTAGCTTCAATCATTTCTGGACGTTTTAAAATGGCAAAAATCAATGAATATTGTAAATGCACAAACAGTAATTTCTCCGCATTGCAAGGTGCAATTCTGAAATTTTTTGCTTTTTCCTGCTCCTCTTAGCATGATAAAGAAGATTCAGAGTGAGATGCCAGCTCCTTTCATTCAGTCAGTAGCTTCAAACATTTCTGGTATATGAACAACATGATGTTTTTCAATGGCAAAAATCAATGAATATTGTAAATGCACAAACAGTAATTTCTCCGCATTGCAAGGTGCAATTCTGAAATTTTTTGCTTTTTCCTGCTCCTCTTAGCATGATAAAGAAGATTCAAAGAGAGTGAGATGCCAGCTCCTTTCATTCAGTCAGTAGCTTCAATCATTTCTGGACGTTTTTCAATGGCAAAAATCATTGAATATTGTAAATGCACAAACAGTAATTTCTCCGCATTGCAAGGTGCAATTCTGAAATTTTTTGCTTTTTCCTGCTCCTCTTAGCATGATAAAGAAGATTCAAAGAGAGTGAGATGCCAGCTCCTTTCATTCAGTCAGTAGCTTCAATCATTTCTGGTATATGAATAACATGATGTTTTTCAATGGCAAAAATCAATGAATATTGTAAATGCACAAACAGTAATTTCTCCGCATTGCAAGGTGCAATTCTGAAATTTTTTGCTTTTTCCTGCTCCTCTTAGCATGATAAAGAAGATTCAAAGAGAGTGAGATGCCAGCTCCTTTCATTCAGTCAGTAGCTTCAATCATTTCTGGATGTTTTTCAATGGCAAAAATCAATGAATATTGTAAATGCACAAACAGTAATTTCTCCGCATTGCAAGGTGCAATTCTGAAATTTTTTGCTTTTTCCTGCTCCTCTTAGCATGATAAACAAGATTCAAAGAGAGTGAGATGCCAGCTCCTTTCATTCAGTCAGTAGCTTCAATCATTTCTGGATGTTTTTCAATGGCAAAAATCAATGAATATTGTAAATGCACAAACAGTAATTTCTCCGCATTGCAAGGTGCAATTCTGAAATTTTTTGCTTTTTTCTGCTCCTCTTAGCATGATAAAGAAGATTCAAAGAGAGTGAGATGCCAGCTCCTTTCATTCAGTCAGTAGCTTCAAACATTTCTGGTATATGAATAACATGATGTTTTTCAATGGCAAAAATCAATGAATATTGTAAATGCACAAACAGTAATTTCTCCGCATTGCAAGGTGCAATTCTGAAATTTTTTGCTTTTTCCTGCTCCTCTTAGCATGATAAAGAAGATTCAAAGAGAGTGAGATGCCAGCTCCTTTCATTCAGTCAGTAGCTTCAATCATTTCTGGACGTTTTTCAATGGCAAAAATCAATGAATATTGTAAATGCACAAACAGTAATTTCTCCGCATTGCAAGGTGCAATTCTGAAATTTTTTGCTTTTTCCTGCTCCTCTTAGCATGATAAACAAGATTCAAAGAGAGTGAGATGCCAGCTCCTTTCATTCAGTCAGTAGCTTCAATCATTTCTGGACGTTTTTCAATGGCAAAAATCAATGAATATTGTAAATGCACAAACAGTAATTTCTCCGCATTGCAAGGTGAAATTCTGAAATTTTTTGCTTTCTCCTGCTCCTCTTAGCATGATAAAGAAGATTCAAAGAGTGAGATGCCAGCTCCTTTCATTGTCAGTAGCTTCAAACATTTCTGGTATATGAATAACATGATGTTTTTCAATGGCAAAAATCAATGAATATTGTAAATGCACAAACAGTAATTTCTCCGCATTGCAAGGTGCAATTCTGAAATTTTTTGCTTTTTCCTGCTCCTCTTAGCATGATAAAGAAGATTCAAAGAGAGTGAGATGCCAGCTCCTTTCATTCAGTCAGTAGCTTCAATCATTTCTGGACGTTTTTCAATGGCAAAAATCAATGAATATTGTAAATGCACAAACAGTAATTTCTCCGCATTGCAAGGTGCAATTCTGAAATTTTTTGCTTTTTCCTGCTCCTCTTAGCATGATAAAGAAGATTCAAAGAGAGTGAGATGCCAGCTCCTTTCATTCAGTCGGTAGCTTCAAACATTTCTGGTATATGAATAACATGATGTTTTTCAATGGCAAAAATCAATGAATATTGTAAATGCACAAACAGTAATTTCTCCGCATTGCAAGGTGCAATTCTGAAATTTTTTGCTTTTTCCTGCTCCTCTTAGCATGATAAAGAAGATTCAAAGAGAGTGAGATGCCAGCTCCTTTCATTCAGTCAGTAGCTTCAATCATTTCTGGACGTTTTTCAATGGCAAAAATCAATGAATATTGTAAATGCACAAACAGTAATTTCTCCGCATTGCAAGGTGCAATTCTGAAATTTTTTGCTTTTTCCTGCTCCTCTTAGCATGATAAAGAAGATTCAAAGAGAGTGAGATGCCAGCTCCTTTCATTCAGTCAGTAGCTTCAATCATTTCTGATATATGAATAACATGATGTTTTTCAGTGGCAAAAATCAATGAATATTGTAAATGCACAAACAGTAATTTCTCCGCATTGCAAGGTGCAATTCTGAAATTTTTTGCTTTTTCCTGCTCCTCTTAGCATGATAAAGAAGATTCAAAGAGAGTGAGATGCCAGCTCCTTTCATTCAGTCAGTAGCTTCAATCATTTCTGGATGTTTTTCAATGGCAAAAATCAATGAATATTGTAAATGCACAAACAGTAATTTCTCCGCATTGCAAGGTGCAATTCTGAAATTTTTTGCTTTTTTCTGCTCCTCTTAGCATGATAAAGAAGATTCAAAGAGAGTGAGATGCCAGCTCCTTTCATTCAGTCAGTAGCTTCAAACATTTCTGGTATATGAATAACATGATGTTTTTCAATGGCAAAAATCAATGAATATTGTAAATGCACAAACAGTAATTTCTCCGCATTGCAAGGTGCAATTCTGAAATTTTTTGCTTTTTCCTGCTCCTCTTAGCATGATAAACAAGATTCAAAGAGAGTGAGATGCCAGCTCCTTTCATTCAGTCAGTAGCTTCAATAATTTCTGGATGTTTTTCATTGGCAAAAATCAATGAATATTGTAAATGCACAAACAGTAATTTCTCCGCATTGCAAGGTGCAATTCTGAAATTTTTTGCTTTTTCCTGCTCCTCTTAGCATGATAAAGAAGATTCAAAGAGAGTGAGATGCCAGCTCCTTTCATTCAGTCAGTAGCTTCAATCATTTCTGGACGTTTTTCAATGGCAAAAATCAATGAATATTGTAAATGCACAAACAGTAATTTCTCCGCATTGCAAGGTGCAATTCTGAAATTTTTTGCTTTTTCCTGCTCCTCTTAGCATGATAAAGAAGATTCAAAGAGAGTGAGATGCCAGCTCCTTTCATTCAGTCAGTAGCTTCAATCATTTCTGGACGTTTTTCAATGGCAAAAATCAATGAATATTGTAAATGCACAAACAGTAATTTCTCCGCATTGCAAGGTGCAATTCTGAAATTTTTTGCTTTTTCCTGCTCCTCTTAGCATGATAAAGAAGATTCAAAGAGAGTGAGATGCCAGCTCCTTTCATTCAGTCAGTAGCTTCAAACATTTCTGGTATATGAATAACATGATGTTTTTCAATGGCAAAAATCAATGAATATTGTAAATGCACAAACAGTAATTTCTCCGCATTGCAAGGTGCAATTCTGAAATTTTTTGCTTTTTCCTGCTCCTCTAAGCATGGTAAAGAAGATTCAAAGAGAGTGAGATGCCAGCTCCTTTCATTCAGTCAGTAGCTTCAATCATTTCTGGACGTTTTTCAATGGCAAAAATCAATGAATATTGTAAATGCACAAACAGTAATTTCTCGGCATTGCAAGGTGCAATTCTGAAATTTTTTGCTTTTTCCTGCTCCTCTTAGCATGATAAAGAAGATTCAAAGAGAGTGAGATGCCAGCTCCTTTCATTCAGTCAGTAGCTTCAATCATTTCTGGACGTTTTTCAATGGCAAAAATCATTGAATATTGTAAATGCACAAACAGTAATTTCTCCGCATTGCAAGGTGCAATTCTGAAATTTTTTGCTTTTTCCTGCTCCTCTTAGCATGATAAAGAAGATTCAAAGAGAGTGAGATGCCAGCTCCTTTCATTCAGTCAGTAGCTTCAATCATTTCTGGTATATGAATAACATGATGTTTTTCAATGGCAAAAATCAATGAATATTGTAAATGCACAAACAGTAATTTCTCCGCATTGCAAGGTGCAATTCTGAAATTTTTTGCTTTTTCCTGCTCCTCTTAGCATGATAAAGAAGATTCAAAGAGAGTGAGATGCCAGCTCCTTTCATTCAGTCAGTAGCTTCAATCATTTCTGGATGTTTTTCAATGGCAAAAATCAATGAATATTGTAAATGCACAAACAGTAATTTCTCCGCATTGCAAGGTGCAATTCTGAAATTTTTTGCTTTTTCCTGCTCCTCTTAGCATGATAAACAAGATTCAAAGAGAGTGAGATGCCAGCTCCTTTCATTCAGTCAGTAGCTTCAATCATTTCTGGATGTTTTTCAATGGCAAAAATCAATGAATATTGTAAATGCACAAACAGTAATTTCTCCGCATTGCAATGTGCAATTCTGAAATTTTTTGCTTTTTTCTGCTCCTCTTAGCATGATAAAGAAGATTCAAAGAGAGTGAGATGCCAGCGCCTTTCATTCAGTCAGTAGCTTCAAACATTTCTGGTATATGAATAACATGATGTTTTTCAATGGCAAAAATCAATGAATATTGTAAATGCACAAACAGTAATTTCTCCGCATTGCAAGGTGCAATTCTGAAATTTTTTGCTTTTTCCTGTTCCTCTTAGCATGATAAAGAAGATTCAAAGAGAGTGAGATGCCAGCTCCTTTCATTCAGTCAGTAGCTTCAATCATTTCTGGACGTTTTTCAATGGCAAAAATCAATGAATATTGTAAATGCACAAACAGTAATTTCTCCGCATTGCAAGGTGCAATTCTGAAATTTTTTGCTTTTTCCTGCTCCTCTTAGCATGATAAACAAGATTCAAAGAGAGTGAGATGCCAGCTCCTTTCATTCAGTCAGTAGCTTCAATCATTTCTGGACGTTTTTCAATGGCAAAAATCAATGAATATTGTAAATGCACAAACAGTAATTTCTCCGCATTGCAAGGTGAAATTCTGAAATTTTTTGCTTTCTCCTGCTCCTCTTAGCATGATAAAGAAGATTCAAAGAGTGAGATGCCAGCTCCTTTCATTGTCAGTAGCTTCAAACATTTCTGGTATATGAATAACATGATGTTTTTCAATGGCAAAAATCAATGAATATTGTAAATGCACAAACAGTAATTTCTCCGCATTGCAAGGTGCAATTCTGAAATTTTTTGCTTTTTCCTGCTCCTCTTAGCATGATAAAGAAGATTCAAAGAGAGTGAGATGCCAGCTCCTTTCATTCAGTCAGTAGCTTCAATCATTTCTGGACGTTTTTCAATGGCAAAAATCAATGAATATTGTAAATGCACAAACAGTAATTTCTCCGCATTGCAAGGTGCAATTCTGAAATTTTTTGCTTTTTCCTGCTCCTCTTAGCATGATAAAGAAGATTCAAAGAGAGTGAGATGCCAGCTCCTTTCATTCAGTCAGTAGCTTCAAACATTTCTGGTATATGAATAACATGATGTTTTTCAATGGCAAAAATCAATGAATATTGTAAATGCACAAACAGTAATTTCTCCGCATTGCAAGGTGCAATTCTGAAATTTTTTGCTTTATCCTGCTCCTCTTAGCATGATAAAGAAGATTCAAAGAGAGTGAGATGCCAGCTCCTTTCATTCAGTCAGTAGCTTCAATCATTTCTGGACGTTTTTCAATGGCAAAAATCAATGAATATTGTAAATGCACAAACAGTAATTTCTCCGCATTGCAAGGTGCAATTCTGAAATTTTTTGCTTTTTCCTGCTCCTCTTAGCATGATAAAGAAGATTCAAAGAGAGTGAGATGCCAGCTCCTTTCATTCAGTCAGTAGCTTCAAACATTTCTGGTATATGAATAACATGATGTTTTTCAATGGCAAAAATCAATGAATATTGTAAATGCACAAACAGTAATTTCTCCGCATTGCAAGGTGCTATTCTGAAATTTTTTGCTTTTTCCTGCTCCTCTAAGCATGATAAAGAAGATTCAAAGAGAGTGAGATGCCAGCTCCTTTCATTCAGTCAGTAGCTTCAATCATTTCTGGACGTTTTTCAATGGCAAAAATCATTGAATATTGTAAATGCACAAACAGTAATTTCTCCGCATTGCAAGGTGCAATTCTGAAATTTTTTGCTTTTTCCTGCTCCTCTTAGCATGATAAAGAAGATTCAAAGAGAGTGAGATGCCAGCTCCTTTCATTCAGTCAGTAGCTTCAATCATTTCTGGATGTTTTTCAATGGCAAAAATCAATAAATATTGTAAATGCACAAACAGTAATTTCTCCGCATTGCAAGGTGCAATTCTGAAATTTTTTGCTTTTTTCTGCTCCTCTTAGCATGATAAAGAAGATTCAAAGAGAGTGAGATGCCAGCTCCTTTCATTCAGTCAGTAGCTTCAAACATTTCTGGTATATGAATAACATGATGTTTTTCAATGGCAAAAATCAATGAATATTGTAAATGCACAAACAGTAATTTCTCCGCATTGCAAGGTGCAATTCTGAAATTTTTTGCTTTTTCCTGCTCCTCTTAGCATGATAAAGAAGATTCAAAGAGAGTGAGATGCCAGCTCCTTTCATTCAGTCAGTAGCTTCAATCATTTCTGGACGTTTTTCAATGGCAAAAATCAATGAATATTGTAAATGCACAAACAGTAATTTCTCCGCATTGCAAGGTGCAATTCTGAAATTTTTTGCTTTTTCCTGCTGCTCTTAGCATGATAAACAAGATTCAAAGAGAGTGAGATGCCAGCTCCTTTCATTCAGTCAGTAGCTTCAATAATTTCTGGATGTTTTTCATTGGCAAAAATCAATGAATATTGTAAATGCACAAACAGTAATTTCTCCGCATTGCAAGGTGCAATTCTGAAATTTTTTGCTTTTTCCTGCTCCTCTTAGCATGATAAAGAAGATTCAAAGAGAGTGAGATGCCAGCTCCTTTCTTTCAGTCAGTAGCTTCAATCATTTCTGGACGTTTTTCAATGGCAAAAATCAATGAATATTGTAAATGCACAAACAGTAATTTCTCCGCATTGCAAGGTGCAATTCTGAAATTTTTTGCTTTTTCCTGCTCCTCTTAGCATGATAAAGAAGATTCAAAGAGAGTGAGATGCCAGCTCCTTTCATTCAGTCAGTAGCTTCAATCATTTCTGGACGTTTTTCAATGGCAAAAATCAATGAATATTGTAAATGCACAAACAGTAATTTCTTCGCATTGCAAGGTGCAATTCTGAAATTTTTTGCTTTTTTATGCTCCTCTTAGCAAGATAAACAAGATTCAAAGAGAGTGAGATGCCAGCTCCTCTCGTTCAGTCAGTAGCTTCAATCATTTCTGGACGTTTTTCAATGGCAAAAATCAATGAATATTGTAAATGCACAAACAGTAATTTCTCCGCATTGCAAGGTGCAATTCTGAAATTTTTTGCTTTTTCCTGCTCCTCTTCGCATGATAAAGAAGATTCAAAGAGAGTGAGATGCCAGCTCCCTTCATTCAGTCAGTAGCTTCAAACATTTCTGGTATATGAATAACATGATGTTTTTCAATGGCAAAAATCAATGAATATTATAAATGCACAAACAGTAATTTCTCCGCATTGCAAGGTGCAATTCTGAAATTTTTTGCTTTTTCCTGCTCCTCTTAGCATGATAAAGAAGATTCAAAGAGAGTGAGATGCCAGCTCCTTTCATTCAGTCAGTAGCTTCAATCATTTCTGGATGTTTTTCAATGGCAAAAATCAATGAATATTGTAAATGCACAAACAGTAATTTCTCCGCATTGCAAGGTGCAATTCTGAAATTTTTTGCTTTTTTCTGCTCCTCTTACCATGATAAAGAAGATTCAAAGAGAGTGAGATGCCAGCTCCTTTCATTCAGTCAGTAGCTTCAAACATTTCTGGTATATGAATAACATGATGTTTTTCAATGGCAAAAATCAATGAATATTGTAAATGCACAAACAGTAATTTCTCCGCATTGCAAGGTGCAATTCTGAAATTTTTTGCTTTTTCCTGCTCCTCTTAGCATGATAAAGAAGATTCAAAGAGAGTGAGATGCCAGCTCCTTTCATTCAGTCAGTAGCTTCAATCATTTCTGGACGTTTTTCAATGGCAAAAATCAATGAATATTGTAAATGCACAAACAGTAATTTCTCCGCATTGCAAGGTGCAATTCTGAAATTTTTTGCTTTTTCCTGCTCCTCTTAGCATGATAAAGAAGATTCAAAGAGAGTGAGATGCCAGCTCCTTTCATTCAGTCAGTAGCTTCAATCATTTCTGGATGTTTTTCAATGGCAAAAATCAATGAATATTGTAAATGCACAAACAGTAATTTCTCCGCATTGCAAGGTGCAATTCTGAAATTTTTTGCTTTTTCCTGCTCCTCTTAGCATGATAAAGAAGATTCAAAGAGAGTGAGATGCCAGCTCCTTTCATTCAGTCAGTAGCTTCAATCATTTCTGGACGTTTTTCAATGGCAAAAATCAATGAATATTGTAAATGCACAAACAGTAATTTCTCCGCATTGCAAGGTGCAATTCTGAAATTTTTTGCTTTTTCCTGCTCCTCTTAGCATGATAAAGAAGATTCAAAGAGAGTGAGATGCCAGCTCCTTTCATTCAGTCAGTAGCTTCAATCATTTCTGGACGTTTTTCAATGGCAAAAATCAATGAATATTGTAAATGCACAAACAGTAATTTCTCCGCATTGCAAGGTGCAATTCTGAAATTTTTTGCTTTTTCCTGCTCCTCTTAGCATGATAAAGAAGATTCAAAGAGAGATGCCAGCTCCTTTCATTCAGTCAGTAGCTTCAAACATTTCTGGTATATGAATAACATGATGTTTTTCAATGGCAAAAATCAATGAATATTGTAAATGCACAAACAGTAATTTCTCCGCATTGCAAGGTGCAATTCTGAAATTTTTTGCTTTTTCCTGCTCCTCTTAGCATGATAAAGAAGATTCAAAGAGAGTAAGATGCCAGCTCCTTTCATTCAGTCAGTAGCTTCAATCATTTCTGGACGTTTTTCAATGGCAAAAATCAATGAATATTGTAAATGCACAAACAGTAATTTCTCCGCATTGCAAGGTGCAATTCTGAAATTTTTTGCTTTTTCCTGCTCCTCTTAGCATGATAAAGAAGATTCAAAGAGAGTGAGATGCCAGCTCCTTTCATTCAGTCAGTAGCTTCAATCATTTCTGGACGTTTTTCAATGGCAAAAATCAATGAATATTGTAAATGCACAAACAGTAATTTCTCCGCATTGCAAGGTGCAATTCTGAAATTTTTTGCTTTTTCCTGCTCCTCTTAGCATGATAAAGAAGATTCAAAGAGAGTGAGATGCCAGCTCCTTTCATTCAGTCAGTAGCTTCAAACATTTCTGGTATATGAATAACATGATGTTTTTCAATGGCAAAAATCAATGAATATTGTAAATGCACAAACAGTAATTTCTCCGCATTGCAAGGTGCAATTCTGAAATTTTTTGCTTTATCCTGCTCCTCTTAGCATGATAAAGAAGATTCAAAGAGAGTGAGATGCCAGCTCCTTTCATTCAGTCAGTAGCTTCAATCATTTCTGGACGTTTTTCAATGGCAAAAATCAATGAATATTGTAAATGCACAAACAGTAATTTCTCCGCATTGCAAGGTGCAATTCTGAAATTTTTTGCTTTTTCCTGCTCCTCTTAGCATGATAAAGAAGATTCAAAGAGAGTGAGATGCCAGCTCCTTTCATTCAGTCAGTAGCTTCAAACATTTCTGGTATATGAATAACATGATGTTTTTCAATGGCAAAAATCAATGAATATTGTAAATGCACAAACAGTAATTTCTCCGCATTGCAAGGTGCAATTCTGAAATTTTTTGCTTTTTCCTGCTCCTCTTAGCATGATAAAGAAGATTCAAAGAGAGTGAGATGCCAGCTCCTTTCATTCAGTCAGTAGCTTCAATCATTTCTGGACGTTTTTCAATGGCAAAAATCATTGAATGTTGTAAATGCACAAACAGTAATTTCTCCGCATTGCAAGGTGCAATTCTGAAATTTTTTGCTTTTTCCTGCTCCTCTTAGCATGATAAAGAAGATTCAAAGAGAGTGAGATGCCAGCTCCTTTCATTCAGTCAGTAGCTTCAATCATTTCTGGTATATGAATAACATGATGTTTTTCAATGGCAAAAATCAATGAATATTGTAAATGCACAAACAGTAATTTCTCCGCATTGCAAGGTGCAATTCTGAAATTTTTTGCTTTTTCCTGCTCCTCTTAGCATGATAAAGAAGATTCAAAGAGAGTGAGATGCCAGCTCCTTTCATTCAGTCAGTAGCTTCAATCATTTCTGGATGTTTTTCAATGGCAAAAATCAATGAATATTGTAAATGCACAAACAGTAATTTCTCCGCATTGCAAGGCGCAATTCTGAAATTTTTTGCTTTTTCCTGCTCCTCTTAGCATGATAAACAAGATTCAAAGAGAGTGAGATGCCAGCTCCTTTCATTCAGTCAGTAGCTTCAATCATTTCTGGGTTTTTCAATGGCAAAAATCAATGAATATTGTAAATGCACAAACAGTAATTTCTCCGCATTGCAAGGTGCAATTCTGAAATTTTTTGCTTTTTCCTGCTCCTCTTAGCATGATAAACAAGATTCAAAGAGAGTGAGATGCCAGCTCCTTTCATTCAGTCAGTAGCTTCAATCATTTCTGGACGTTTTTCAATGGCAAAAATCAATGAATATTGTAAATGCACAAACAGTAATTTCTCCGCATTGCAAGGTGCAATTCTGAAATTTTTTGCTTTTTCCTGCTCCTCTTAGCATGATAAAGAAGATTCAAAGAGAGTGAGATGCCAGCTCCTTTCATTCAGTCAGTAGCTTCAAACATTTCTGGTATATGAATAACATGATGTTTTTCAATGGCAAAAATCAATGAATATTGTAAATGCACAAACAGTAATTTCTCCGCATTGCAAGGTGCAATTCTGAAATTTTTTGCTTTATCCTGCTCCTCTTAGCATGATAAAGAAGATTCAAAGAGAGTGAGATGCCAGCTCCTTTCATTCAGTCAGTAGCTTCAATCATTTCTGGACGTTTTTCAATGGCAAAAATCAATGAATATTGTAAATGCACAAACAGTAATTTCTCCGCATTGCAAGGTGCAATTCTGAAATTTTTTGCTTTTTCCTGCTCCTCTTAGCATGATAAAGAAGATTCAAAGAGAGTGAGATGCCAGCTCCTTTCATTGTCAGTAGCTTCAAACATTTCTGGTATATGAATAACATGATGTTTTTCAATGGCAAAAATCAATGAATATTGTAAATGCACAAACAGTAATTTCTCCGCATTGCAAGGTGCAATTCTGAAATTTTTTGCTTTTTCCTGCTCCTCTTAGCATGATAAACAAGATTCAAAGAGAGTGAGATGCCAGCTCCTTTCATTCAGTCAGTAGCTTCAATCATTTCTGGACGTTTTTCAATGGCAAAAATCAATGAATATTGTAAATGCACAAACAGTAATTTCTCCGCATTGCAAGGTGCAATTCTGAAATTTTTTGCTTTTTCCTGCTCCTCTTAGCATGATAAAGAAGATTCAAAGAGAGTGAGATGCCAGCTCCTTTCATTCAGTCAGTAGCTTCAAACATTTCTGGTATATGAATAACATGATGTTTTTCAATGGCAAAAATCAATGAATATTGTAAATGCACAAACAGTAATTTCTCCGCATTGCAAGGTGCAATTCTGAAATTTTTTGCTTTATCCTGCTCCTCTTAGCATGATAAAGAAGATTCAAAGAGAGTGAGATGCCAGCTCCTTTCATTCAGTCAGTAGCTTCAATCATTTCTGGATGTTTTTCAATGGCAAAAATCAATGAATATTGTAAATGCACAAACAGTAATTTCTCCGCATTGCAAGGTGCAATTCTGAAATTTTTTGCTTTTTCCTGCTCCTCTTAGCATGATAAAGAAGATTCAAAGAGAGTGAGATGCCAGCTCCTTTCATTCAGTCAGTAGCTTCAAACATTTCTGGTATATGAATAACATGATGTTTTTCAATGGCAAAAATCAATGAATATTGTAAATGCACAAACAGTAATTTCTCCGCATTGCAAGGTGCAATTCTGAAATTTTTTGCTTTTTCCTGCTCCTCTTAGCATGATAAAGAAGATTCAAAGAGAGTGAGATGCCAGCTCCTTTCATTCAGTCAGTAGCTTCAATCATTTCTGGACGTTTTTCAATGGCAAAAATCAATGAATATTGTAAATGCACAAACAGTAATTTCTCCGCATTGCAAGGTGCAATTCTGAAATTTTTTGCTTTTTCCTGCTCCTCTTAGCATGATAAAGAAGATTCAAAGAGAGTGAGATGCCAGCTCCTTTCATTCAGTCAGTAGCTTCAATCATTTCTGGTATATGAATAACATGATGTTTTTCAATGGCAAAAATCAATGAATATTGTAAATGCACAAACAGTAATTTCTCCGCATTGCAAGGTGCAATTCTGAAATTTTTTGCTTTTTCCTGCTCCTCTTAGCATGATAAAGAAGATTCAAAGAGAGTGAGATGCCAGCTCCTTTCATTCAGTCAGTAGCTTCAATCATTTCTGGATGTTTTTCAATGGCAAAAATCAATGAATATTGTAAATGCACAAACAGTAATTTCTCCGCATTGCAAGGTGCAATTCTGAAATTTTTTGCTTTTTTCTGCTCCTCTTAGCATGATAAAGAAGATTCAAAGAGAGTGAGATGCCAGCTCCTTTCATTCAGTCAGTAGCTTCAAACATTTCTGGTATATGAATAACATGATGTTTTTCAATGGCAAAAATCAATGAATATTGTAAATGCACAAACAGTAATTTCTCCGCATTGCAAGGTGCAATTCTGAAATTTTTTGCTTTTTCCTGCTCCTCTTAGCATGATAAAGAAGATTCAAAGAGAGTGAGATGCCAGCTCCTTTCATTCAGTCAGTAGCTTCAATCATTTCTGGACGTTTTTCAATGGCAAAAATCAATGAATATTGTAAATGCACAAACAGTAATTTCTCCGCATTGCAAGGTGCAATTCTGAAATTTTTTGCTTTTTCCTGCTCCTCTTAGCATGATAAACAAGATTCAAAGAGAGTGAGATGCCAGCTCCTTTCATTCAGTCAGTAGCTTCAATCATTTCTGGATGTTTTTCATTGGCAAAAATCAATGAATATTGTAAATGCACAAACAGTAATTTCTCCGCATTGCAAGGTGCAATTCTGAAATTTTTTGCTTTTTCCTGCTCCTCTTAGCATGATAAAGAAGATTCAAAGAGAGTGAGATGCCAGCTCCTTTCATTCAGTCAGTAGCTTCAATCATTTCTGGACGTTTTTCAATGGCAAAAATCAATGAATATTGTAAATGCACAAACAGTAATTTCTCCGCATTGCAAGGTGCAATTCTGAAATTTTTTGCTTTTTCCTGCTCCTCTTAGCATGATAAAGAAGATTCAAAGAGAGTGAGATGCCAGCTCCTTTCATTCAGTCAGTAGCTTCAATCATTTCTGGACGTTTTTCAATGGCAAAAATCAATGAATATTGTAAATGCACAAACAGTAATTTCTCCGCATTGCAAGGTGCAATTCTGAAATTTTTTGCTTTTTCCTGCTCCTCTTAGCATGATAAAGAAGATTCAAAGAGAGTGAGATGCCAGCTCCTTTCATTCAGTCAGTAGCTTCAAACATTTCTGGTATATGAATAACATGATGTTTTTCAATGGCAAAAATCAATGAATATTGTAAATGCACAAACAGTAATTTCTCCGCATTCCAAGGTGCAATTCTGAAATTTTTTGCTTTTTCCTGCTCCTCTAAGCATGGTAAAGAAGATTCAAAGAGAGTGAGATGCCAGCTCCTTTTATTCAGTCAGTAGCTTCAATCATTTCTGGACGTTTTTCAATGGCAAAAATCAATGAATATTGTAAATGCACAAACAGTAATTTCTCGGCATTGCAAGGTGCAATTCTGAAATTTTTTGCTTTTTCCTGCTCCTCTTAGCATGATAAAGAAGATTCAAAGAGAGTGAGATGCCAGCTCCTTTCATTCAGTCAGTAGCTTCAATCATTTCTGGACGTTTTTCAATGGCAAAAATCAATGAATATTGTAAATGCACAAACAGTAATTTCTCTGCATTGCAAGGTGAAATTCTGAAATTTTTTGCTTTTTCCTGCTCCTCTTAGCATGATAAAGAAGATTCAAAGAGTGAGATGCCAGCTCCTTTCATTGTCAGTAGCTTCAAACATTTCTGGTATATGAATAACATGATGTTTTTCAATGGCAAAAATCAATGAATATTGTAAATGCACAAACAGTAATTTCTCCGCATTGCAAGGTGCAATTCTGAAATTTTTTGCTTTTTTATGCTCCTCTTAGCAAGATAAACAAGATTCAAAGAGAGTGAGATGCCAGCTCCTTTCGTTCAGTCAGTAGCTTCAATCATTTCTTGACGTTTTTCAATGGCAAAAATCAATGAATATTGTAAATGCACAAACAGTAATTTCTCCGCATTGCAAGGTGCAATTCTGAAATTTTTTGCTTTTTCCTGCTCCTCTTAGCATGATAAAGAAGATTCAAAGAGAGTGAGATGCCAGCTCCTTTCATTCAGTCAGTAGCTTCAATCATTTCTGGACGTTTTTCAATGGCAAAAATCAATGAATATTGTAAATGCACAAACAGTAATTTCTCCGCATTGCAAGGTGCAATTCTGAAATTTTTTGCTTTTTCCTGCTCCTCTTAGCATGATAAAGAAGATTCAAAGAGAGTGAGATGCCAGCTCCCTTCATTCAGTCAGTAGCTTCAAACATTTCTGGTATATGAATAACATGATGTTTTTCAATGGCAAAAATCAATGAATATTGTAAATGCACAAACAGTAATTTCTCCGCATTGCAAGGTGCAATTCTGAAATTTTTTGCTTTTTCCTGCTCCTCTTAGCATGATAAAGAAGATTCAAAGAGAGTGAGATGCCAGCTCCTTTCATTCAGTCAGTAGCTTCAATCATTTCTGGATGTTTTTCAATGGCAAAAATCAATGAATATTGTAAATGCACAAACAGTAATTTCTCCGCATTGCAAGGTGCAATTCTGAAATTTTTTGCTTTTTTCTGCTCCTCTTACCATGATAAAGAAGATTCAAAGAGAGTGAGATGCCAGCTCCTTTCATTCAGTCAGTAGCTTCAAACATTTCTGGTATATGAATAACATGATGTTTTTCAATGGCAAAAATCAATGAATATTGTAAATGCACAAACAGTAATTTCTCCGCATTGCAAGGTGCAATTCTGAAATTTTTGCTTTTTCCTGCTCCTCTTAGCATGAAAAAGAAGATTCAAAGAGAGTGAGATGCCAGCTCCTTTCATTCAGTCAGTAGCTTCAATCATTTCTGGACGTTTTTCAATGGCAAAAATCAATGAATATTGTAAATGCACAAACAGTAATTTCTCCGCATTGCAAGGTGCAATTCTGAAATTTTTTGCTTTTTCCTGCTCCTCTTAGCATGATAAACAAGATTCAAAGAGAGTGAGATGCCAGCTCCTTTCATTCAGTCAGTAGCTTCAATCATTTCTGGATGTTTTTCAAGGGCAAAAATCAATGAATATTGTAAATGCACAAACAGTAATTTCTCCGCATTGCAAGGTGCAATTCTGAAATTTTTTGCTTTTTCCTGCTCCTCTTAGCATGATAAAGAAGATTCAAAGAGAGTGAGATGCCAGCTCCTTTCATTCAGTCAGTAGCTTCAATCATTTCTGGACGTTTTTCAATGGCAAAAATCAATGAATATTGTAAATGCACAAACAGTAATTTCTCCGCATTGCAAGGTGCAATTCTGAAATTTTTTGCTTTTTCCTGCTCCTCTTAGCATGATAAAGAAGATTCAAAGAGAGTGAGATGCCAGCTCCTTTCATTCAGTCAGTAGCTTCAATCATTTCTGGACGTTTTTCAATGGCAAAAATCAATGAATATTGTAAATGCACAAACAGTAATTTCTCCGCATTGCAAGGTGCAATTCTGAAATTTTTTTTGCTTTTTCCTGCTCCTCTTAGCATGATAAAGAAGATTCAAAGAGAGTGAGATGCCAGCTCCTTTCATTCAGTCAGTAGCTTCAAACATTTCTGGTATATGAATAACATGATGTTTTTCAATGGCAAAAATCAATGAATATTGTAAATGCACAAACAGTAATTTCTCCGCATTGCAAGGTGCAATTCTGAAATTTTTTGCTTTTTCCTGCTCCTCTTAGCATGATAAAGAAGATTCAAAGAGAGTGAGATGCCAGCTCCTTTCATTCAGTCAGTAGCTTCAATCATTTCTGGACGTTTTTCAATGGCAAAAATCAATGAATATTGTAAATGCACAAACAGTAATTTCTCCGCATTGCAAGGTGCAATTCTGAAATTTTTTGCTTTTTCCTGCTCCTCTTAGCATGATAAACAAGATTCAAAGAGAGTGAGATGCCAGCTCCTTTCATTCAGTCAGTAGCTTCAATCATTTCTGGACGTTTTTCAATGGTAAAAATCAATGAATATTGTAAATGCACAAACAGTAATTTCTCCGCATTGCAAGGTGCAATTCTGAAATTTTTTGCTTTTTCCTGCTCCTCTTAGCATGATAAAGAAGATTCAAAGAGAGTGAGATGCCAGCTCCTTTCATTCAGTCAGTAGCTTCAAACATTTCTGGTATATGAATAACATGATGTTTTTCAATGGCAAAAATCAATGAATATTGTAAATGCACAAACAGTAATTTCTCCGCATTGCAAGGTGCAATTCTGAAATTTTTTGCTTTTTCCTGCTCCTCTTAGCATGATAAAGAAGATTCAAAGAGAGTGAGATGCCAGCTCCTTTCATTCAGTCAGTAGCTTCAATCATTTCTGGACGTTTTTCAATGGCAAAAATCAATGAATATTGTAAATGCACAAAGAGTAATTTCTCCGCATTGCAAGGTGCAATTCTGAAATTTTTTGCTTTTTCCTGCTCCTCTTAGCATGATAAAGAAGATTCAAAGAGTGAGATGCCAGCTCCTTTCATTGTCAGTAGCTTCAAACATTTCTGGTATATGAATAACATGATGTTTTTCAATGGCAAAAATCAATGAATATTGTAAATGCACAAACAGTAATTTCTCCGCATTGCAATTTGCAATTCTGAAATTTTTTGCTTTTTCCTGCTCCTCTTAGCATGATAAAGAAGATTCAAAGAGAGTGAGATGCCAGCTCCTTTCATTCAGTCAGTAGCTTCAATCATTTCTGGACGTTTTTCAATGGCAAAAATCATTGAATATTGTAAATGCACAAACAGTAATTTCTCCGCATTGCAAGTTGCAATTCTGAAATTTTTTGCTTTTTCCTGCTCCTCTTAGCATGATAAAGAATATTCAAAGAGAGTGAGATGCCAGCTCCTTTCATTCAGTCAGTAGCTTCAAACATTTCTGGTATATGAATAACATGATGTTTTTCAATGGCAAAAATCAATGAATATTGTAAATGCACAAACAGTAATTTCTCCGCATTGCAAGGTGCAATTCTGAAATTTTTTGCTTTTTCCTGCTCCTCTTAGCATGATAAAGAAGATTCAAAGAGAGTGAGATGCCAGCTCCTTTCATTCAGTCAGTAGCTTCAATCATTTCTGGACGTTTTTCAATGGCAAAAATCAATGAATATTGTAAATGCACAAACAGTAATTTCTCCGCATTGCAAGGTGCAATTCTGAAATTTTTTGCTTTTTCCTGCTCCTCTTAGCATGATAAACAAGATTCAAAGAGAGTGAGATGCCAGCTCCTTTCATTCAGTCAGTAGCTTCAATCATTTCTGGACGTTTTTCAATGGCAAAAATCAATGAATATTGTAAATGCACAAACAGTAATTTCTCCGCATTGCAAGGTGCAATTCTGAAATTTTTTGCTTTTTCCTGCTCCTCTTAGCATGATAAAGAAGATTCAAAGAGAGTGAGATGCCAGCTCCTTTCATTCAGTCAGTAGCTTCAAACATTTCTGGTATATGAATAACATGATGTTTTTCAATGGCAAAAATCAATGAATATTGTAAATGCACAAACAGTAATTTCTCCGCATTGCAAGGTGCAATTCTGAAATTTTTTGCTTTTTCCTGCTCCTCTTAGCATGATAAAGAAGATTCAAAGAGAGTGAGATGCCAGCTCCTTTCATTCAGTCAGTAGCTTCAATCATTTCTGGACGTTTTTCAATGGCAAAAATCAATGAATATTGTAAATGCACAAAGAGTAATTTCTCCGCATTGCAAGGTGCAATTCTGAAATTTTTTGCTTTTTCCTGCTCCTCTTAGCATGATAAAGAAGATTCAAAGAGTGAGATGCCAGCTCCTTTCATTGTCAGTAGCTTCAAACATTTCTGGTATATGAATAACATGATGTTTTTCAATGGCAAAAATCAATGAATATTGTAAATGCACAAACAGTAATTTCTCCGCATTGCAAGGTGCAATTCTGAAATTTTTTGCTTTTTCCTGCTCCTCTTAGCATGATAAAGAAGATTTAAAGAGAGTGAGATGCCAGCTCCTTTCATTCAGTCAGTAGCTTCAATCATTTCTGGACGTTTTTCAATGGCAAAAATCATTGAATATTGTAAATGCACAAACAGTAATTTCTCCGCATTGCAAGGTGCAATTCTGAAATTTTTTGCTTTTTCCTGCTCCTCTTAGCATGATAAAGAAGATTCAAAGAGAGTGAGATGCCAGCTCCTTTCATTCAGTCAGTAGCTTCAATCATTTCTGGATGTTTTTCAATGGCAAAAATCAATGAATATTGTAAATGCACAAACAGTAATTTCTCCGCATTGCAAGGTGCAATTCTGAAATTTTTTGCTTTTTTCTGCTCCTCTTAGCATGATAAAGAAGATTCAAAGAGAGTGAGATGCCAGCTCCTTTCATTCAGTCAGTAGCTTCAAACATTTCTGGTATATGAATAACATGATGTTTTTCAATGGCAAAAATCAATGAATATTGTAAATGCACAAACAGTAATTTCTCCGCATTGCAAGGTGCAATTCTGAAATTTTTTGCTTTTTCCTGCTCCTCTTAGCATGATAAAGAAGATTCAAAGAGAGTGAGATGCCAGCTCCTTTCATTCAGTCAGTAGCTTCAATCATTTCTGGACGTTTTTCAATGGCAAAAATCAATGAATATTGTAAATGCACAAACAGTAATTTCTCCGCATTGCAAGGTGCAATTCTGAAATTTTTTGCTTTTTCCTGCTCCTCTTAGCATGATAAACAAGATTCAAAGAGAGTGAGATGCCAGCTCCTTTCATTCAGTCAGTAGCTTCAATCATTTCTGGATGTTTTTCAATGGCAAAAATCAATGAATATTGTAAATGCACAAACAGTAATTTCTCCGCATTGCAAGGTGCAATTCTGAAATTTTTTGCTTTTTCCTGCTCCTCTTAGCATGATAAAGAAGATTCAAAGAGAGTGAGATGCCAGCTCCTTTCATTCAGTCAGTAGCTTCAATCATTTCTGGACGTTTTTCAATGGCAAAAATCAATGAATATTGTAAATGCACAAACAGTAATTTCTCCGCATTGCAAGGTGCAATTCTGAAATTTTTTGCTTTTTCCTGCTCCTCTTAGCATGATAAAGAAGATTCAAAGAGAGTGAGATGCCAGCTCCTTTCATTCAGTCAGTAGCTTCAATCATTTCTGGACGTTTTTCAATGGCAAAAATCAATGAATATTGTAAATGCACAAACAGTAATTTCTCCGCATTGCAAGGTGCAATTCTGAAATTTTTTGCTTTTTCCTGCTCCTCTTAGCATGATAAAGAAGATTCAAAGAGAGTGAGATGCCAGCTCCTTTCATTCAGTCAGTAGCTTCAAACATTTCTGGTATATGAATAACATGATGTTTTTCAATGGCAAAAATCAATGAATATTGTAAATGCACAAACAGTAATTTCTCCGCATTGCAAGGTGCAATTCTGAAATTTTTTGCTTTTTCCTGCTCCTCTAAGCATGGTAAAGAAGATTCAAAGAGAGTGAGATGCCAGCTCCTTTCATTCAGTCAGTAGCTTCAATCATTTCTGGACGTTTTTCAATGGCAAAAATCAATGAATATTGTAAATGCACAAACAGTAATTTCTCCGCATTGCAAGGTGCAATTCTGAAATTTTTTGCTTTTTCCTGCTCCTCTTAGCATGATAAACAAGATTCAAAGTGAATGAGATGCCAGCTCCTTTCATTCAGTCAGTAGCTTCAATCATTTCTGGACGTTTTTCAATGGCAAAAATCAATGAATATTGTAAATGCACAAACAGTAATTTCTCCGCATTGCAAGGTGCAATTCTGAAATTTTTTGCTTTTTCCTGCTCCTCTTAGCATGATAAAGAAGATTCAAAGAGAGTGAGATGCCAGCTCCTTTCATTCAGTCAGTAGCTTCAAACATTTCTGGTATATGAATAACATGATGTTTTTCAATGGCAAAAATCAATGAATATTGTAAATGCACAAACAGTAATTTCTCCGCATTGCAAGGTGCAATTCTGAAATTTTTTGCTTTTTCCTGCTCCACTTAGCATGATAAACAAGATTCAAAGAGAGTGAGATGCCAGCTCCTTTCATTCAGTCAGTAGCTTCAATCATTTCTGGACGTTTTTCAATGGCAAAAATCAATGAATATTGTAAATGCACAAACAGTAATTTCTCCGCATTGCAAGGTGCAATTCTGAAATTTTTTGCTTTTTCCTGCTCCTCTTAGCATGATAAAGAAGATTCAAAGAGAGTGAGATGCCAGCTCCTTTCATTCAGTCAGTAGCTTCAAACATTTCTGGTATATGAATAACATGATGTTTTTCAATGGCAAAAATCAATGAATATTGTAAATGCACAAACAGTAATTTCTCCGCATTGCAAGGTGCAATTCTGAAATTTTTTGCTTTTTCCTGCTCCTCTTAGCATGATAAAGAAGATTCAAAGAGAGTGAGATGCCAGCTCCTTTCATTCAGTCAGTAGCTTCAATCATTTCTGGACGTTTTTCAATGGCAAAAATCAATGAATATTGTAAATGCACAGAGTAATTTCTCCGCATTGCAAGGTGCAATTCTGAAATTTTTTGCTTTTTCCTGCTCCTCTTAGCATGATAAAGAAGATTCAAAGAGTGGGATGCCAGCTCCTTTCATTGTCAGTAGCTTCAAACATTTCTGGTATATGAATAACATGATGTTTTTCAATGGCAAAAATCAATGAATATTGTAAATGCACAAACAGTAATTTCTCCGCATTGCAAGGTGCAATTCTGAAATTTTTTGCTTTTTCCTGCTCCTCTTAGCATGATAAAGAAGATTCAAAGAGAGTGAGATGCCAGCTCCTTTCATTCAGTCAGTAGCTTCAATCATTTCTGGACGTTTTTCAATGGCAAAAATCATTGAATATTGTAAATGCACAAACAGTAATTTCTCCGCATTGCAAGGTGCAATTCTGAAATTTTTTGCTTTTTCCTGCTCCTCTTAGCATGATAAACAAGATTCAAAGAGAGTGAGATGCCAGCTCCTTTCATTCAGTCAGTAGCTTCAATCATTTCTGGACGTTTTTCAATGGCAAAAATCAATGAATATTGTAAATGCACAAACAGTAATTTCTCCGCATTGCAAGGTGCAATTCTGAAATTTTTTGCTTTTTCCTGCTCCTCTTAGCATGATAAAGAAGATTCAAAGAGAGTGAGATGCCAGCTCCTTTCATTCAGTCAGTAGCTTCAAACATTTCTGGTATATGAATAACATGATGTTTTTCAATGGCAAAAATCAATGAATATTGTAAATGCACAAACAGTAATTTCTCCGCATTGCAAGGTGCAATTCTGAAATTTTTTGCTTTTTCCTGCTCCTCTTAGCATGATAAAGAAGATTCAAAGAGAGTGAGATGCCAGCTCCTTTCATTCAGTCAGTAGCTTCAATCATTTCTGGACGTTTTTCAATGGCAAAAATCAATGAATATTGTAAATGCACAAAGAGTAATTTCTCCGCATTGCAAGGTGCAATTCTGAAATTTTTTGCTTTTTCCTGCTCCTCTTAGCATGATAAAGAAGATTCAAAGAGTGAGATGCCAGCTCCTTTCATTGTCAGTAGCTTCAAACATTTCTGGTATATGAATAACATGATGTTTTTCAATGGCAAAAATCAATGAATATTGTAAATGCACAAACAGTAATTTCTCCGCATTGCAAGGTGCAATTCTGAAATTTTTTGCTTTTTCCTGCTCCTCTTAGCATGATAAAGAAGATTTAAAGAGAGTGAGATGCCAGCTCCTTTCATTCAGTCAGTAGCTTCAATCATTTCTGGACGTTTTTCAATGGCAAAAATCATTGAATATTGTAAATGCACAAACAGTAATTTCTCCGCATTGCAAGGTGCAATTCTGAAATTTTTTGCTTTTTCCTGCTCCTCTTAGCATGATAAAGAAGATTCAAAGAGAGTGAGATGCCAGCTCCTTTCATTCAGTCAGTAGCTTCAATCATTTCTGGATGTTTTTCAATGGCAAAAATCAATGAATATTGTAAATGCACAAACAGTAATTTCTCCGCATTGCAAGGTGCAATTCTGAAATTTTTTGCTTTTTTCTGCTCCTCTTAGCATGATAAAGAAGATTCAAAGAGAGTGAGATGCCAGCTCCTTTCATTCAGTCAGTAGCTTCAAACATTTCTGGTATATGAATAACATGATGTTTTTCAATGGCAAAAATCAATGAATATTGTAAATGCACAAACAGTAATTTCTCCGCATTGCAAGGTGCAATTCTGAAATTTTTTGCTTTTTCCTGCTCCTCTTAGCATGATAAAGAAGATTCAAAGAGAGTGAGATGCCAGCTCCTTTCATTCAGTCAGTAGCTTCAATCATTTCTGGACGTTTTTCAATGGCAAAAATCAATGAATATTGTAAATGCACAAACAGTAATTTCTCCGCATTGCAAGGTGCAATTCTGAAATTTTTTGCTTTTTCCTGCTCCTCTTAGCATGATAAACAAGATTCAAAGAGAGTGAGATGCCAGCTCCTTTCATTCAGTCAGTAGCTTCAATCATTTCTGGATGTTTTTCAATGGCAAAAATCAATGAATATTGTAAATGCACAAACAGTAATTTCTCCGCATTGCAAGGTGCAATTCTGAAATTTTTTGCTTTTTCCTGCTCCTCTTAGCATGATAAAGAAGATTCAAAGAGAGTGAGATGCCAGCTCCTTTCATTCAGTCAGTAGCTTCAATCATTTCTGGACGTTTTTCAATGGCAAAAATCAATGAATATTGTAAATGCACAAACAGTAATTTCTCCGCATTGCAAGGTGCAATTCTGAAATTTTTTGCTTTTTCCTGCTCCTCTTAGCATGATAAAGAAGATTCAAAGAGAGTGAGATGCCAGCTCCTTTCATTCAGTCAGTAGCTTCAATCATTTCTGGACGTTTTTCAATGGCAAAAATCAATGAATATTGTAAATGCACAAACAGTAATTTCTCCGCATTGCAAGGTGCAATTCTGAAATTTTTTGCTTTTTCCTGCTCCTCTTAGCATGATAAAGAAGATTCAAAGAGAGTGAGATGCCAGCTCCTTTCATTCAGTCAGTAGCTTCAAACATTTCTGGTATATGAATAACATGATGTTTTTCAATGGCAAAAATCAATGAATATTGTAAATGCACAAACAGTAATTTCTCCGCATTGCAAGGTGCAATTCTGAAATTTTTTGCTTTTTCCTGCTCCTCTAAGCATGGTAAAGAAGATTCAAAGAGAGTGAGATGCCAGCTCCTTTCATTCAGTCAGTAGCTTCAATCATTTCTGGACGTTTTTCAATGGCAAAAATCAATGAATATTGTAAATGCACAAACAGTAATTTCTCCGCATTGCAAGGTGCAATTCTGAAATTTTTTGCTTTTTCCTGCTCCTCTTAGCATGATAAACAAGATTCAAAGTGAATGAGATGCCAGCTCCTTTCATTCAGTCAGTAGCTTCAATCATTTCTGGACGTTTTTCAATGGCAAAAATCAATGAATATTGTAAATGCACAAACAGTAATTTCTCCGCATTGCAAGGTGCAATTCTGAAATTTTTTGCTTTTTCCTGCTCCTCTTAGCATGATAAAGAAGATTCAAAGAGAGTGAGATGCCAGCTCCTTTCATTCAGTCAGTAGCTTCAAACATTTCTGGTATATGAATAACATGATGTTTTTCAATGGCAAAAATCAATGAATATTGTAAATGCACAAACAGTAATTTCTCCGCATTGCAAGGTGCAATTCTGAAATTTTTTGCTTTTTCCTGCTCCACTTAGCATGATAAACAAGATTCAAAGAGAGTGAGATGCCAGCTCCTTTCATTCAGTCAGTAGCTTCAATCATTTCTGGACGTTTTTCAATGGCAAAAATCAATGAATATTGTAAATGCACAAACAGTAATTTCTCCGCATTGCAAGGTGCAATTCTGAAATTTTTTGCTTTTTCCTGCTCCTCTTAGCATGATAAAGAAGATTCAAAGAGAGTGAGATGCCAGCTCCTTTCATTCAGTCAGTAGCTTCAAACATTTCTGGTATATGAATAACATGATGTTTTTCAATGGCAAAAATCAATGAATATTGTAAATGCACAAACAGTAATTTCTCCGCATTGCAAGGTGCAATTCTGAAATTTTTTGCTTTTTCCTGCTCCTCTTAGCATGATAAAGAAGATTCAAAGAGAGTGAGATGCCAGCTCCTTTCATTCAGTCAGTAGCTTCAATCATTTCTGGACGTTTTTCAATGGCAAAAATCAATGAATATTGTAAATGCACAGAGTAATTTCTCCGCATTGCAAGGTGCAATTCTGAAATTTTTTGCTTTTTCCTGCTCCTCTTAGCATGATAAAGAAGATTCAAAGAGTGGGATGCCAGCTCCTTTCATTGTCAGTAGCTTCAAACATTTCTGGTATATGAATAACATGATGTTTTTCAATGGCAAAAATCAATGAATATTGTAAATGCACAAACAGTAATTTCTCCGCATTGCAAGGTGCAATTCTGAAATTTTTTGCTTTTTCCTGCTCCTCTTAGCATGATAAAGAAGATTCAAAGAGAGTGAGATGCCAGCTCCTTTCATTCAGTCAGTAGCTTCAATCATTTCTGGACGTTTTTCAATGGCAAAAATCATTGAATATTGTAAATGCACAAACAGTAATTTCTCCGCATTGCAAGGTGCAATTCTGAAATTTTTTGCTTTTTCCTGCTCCTCTTAGCATGATAAAGAAGATTCAAAGAGAGTGAGATGCCAGCTCCTTTCATTCAGTCAGTAGCTTCAATCATTTCTGGATGTTTTTCAATGGCAAAAATCAATGAATATTGTAAATGCACAAACAGTAATCTCTCCGCATTGCAAGGTGCAATTCTGAAATTTTTTGCTTTTTTCTGCTCCTCTTAGCATAATAAAGAAGATTCAAAGAGAGTGAGATGCCAGCTCCTTTCATTCAGTCAGTAGCTTCAAACATTTCTGGTATATGAATAACATGATGTTTTTCAATGGCAAAAATCAATGAATATTGTAAATGCACAAACAGTAATTTCTCCGCATTGCAAGGTGCAATTCTGAAATTTTTTGCTTTTTCCTGCTCCTCTTAGCATGATAAAGAAGATTCAAAGAGAGTGAGATGCCAGCTCCTTTCATTCAGTCAGTAGCTTCAATCATTTCTGGACGTTTTTCAATGGCAAAAATCAATGAATATTGTAAATGCACAAACAGTAATTTCTCCGCATTGCAAGGTGCAATTCTGAAATTTTTTGCTTTTTCCTGCTCCTCTTAGCATGATAAAGAAGATTCAAAGAGAGTGAGATGCCAGCTCCTTTCATTCAGTCAGTAGCTTCAATCATTTCTGGACGTTTTTCAATGGCAAAAATCAATGAATATTGTAAATGCACAAACAGTAATTTCTCCGCATTGCAAGGTGCAATTCTGAAATTTTTTGCTTTTTCCTGCTCCTCTTAGCATGATAAAGAAGATTCAAAGAGAGTGAGATGCCAGCTCCTTTCATTCAGTCAGTAGCTTCAAACATTTCTGGTATATGAATAACATGATGTTTTTCAATGGCAAAAATCAATGAATATTGTAAATGCACAAACAGTAATTTCTCCGCATTGCAAGGTGCAATTCTGAAATTTTTTGCTTTTTCCTGCTCCTCTAAGCATGGTAAAGAAGATTCAAAGAGAGTGAGATGCCAGCTCCTTTCATTCAGTCAGTAGCTTCAATCATTTCTGGACGTTTTTCAATGGCAAAAATCAATGAATATTGTAAATGCACAAACAGTAATTTCTCGGCATTGCAAGGTGCAATTCTGAAATTTTTTGCTTTTTCCTGCTCCTCTTAGCATGATAAACAAGATTCAAAGTGAATGAGATGCCAGCTCCTTTCATTCAGTCAGTAGCTTCAATCATTTCTGGACGTTTTTCAATGGCAAAAATCAATGAATATTGTAAATGCACAAACAGTAATTTCTCCGCATTGCAAGGTGCAATTCTGAAATTTTTTGCTTTTTCCTGCTCCTCTTAGCATGATAAAGAAGATTCAAAGAGAGTGAGATGCCAGCTCCTTTCATTCAGTCAGTAGCTTCAAACATTTCTGGTATATGAATAACATGATGTTTTTCAATGGCAAAAATCAATGAATATTGTAAATGCACAAACAGTAATTTCTCCGCATTGCAAGGTGCAATTCTGAAATTTTTTGCTTTTTCCTGCTCCACTTAGCATGATAAACAAGATTCAAAGAGAGTGAGATGCCAGCTCCTTTCATTCAGTCAGTAGCTTCAATCATTTCTGGACGTTTTTCAATGGCAAAAATCAATGAATATTGTAAATGCACAAACAGTAATTTCTCCGCATTGCAAGGTGCAATTCTGAAATTTTTTGCTTTTTCCTGCTCCTCTTAGCATGATAAAGAAGATTCAAAGAGAGTGAGATGCCAGCTCCTTTCATTCAGTCAGTAGCTTCAAACATTTCTGGTATATGAATAACATGATGTTTTTCAATGGCAAAAATCAATGAATATTGTAAATGCACAAACAGTAATTTCTCCGCATTGCAAGGTGCAATTCTGAAATTTTTTGCTTTTTCCTGCTCCTCTTAGCATGATAAAGAAGATTCAAAGAGAGTGAGATGCCAGCTCCTTTCATTCAGTCAGTAGCTTCAATCATTTCTGGACGTTTTTCAATGGCAAAAATCAATGAATATTGTAAATGCACAGAGTAATTTCTCCGCATTGCAAGGTGCAATTCTGAAATTTTTTGCTTTTTCCTGCTCCTCTTAGCATGATAAAGAAGATTCAAAGAGTGGGATGCCAGCTCCTTTCATTGTCAGTAGCTTCAAACATTTCTGGTATATGAATAACATGATGTTTTTCAATGGCAAAAATCAATGAATATTGTAAATGCACAAACAGTAATTTCTCCGCATTGCAAGGTGCAATTCTGAAATTTTTTGCTTTTTCCTGCTCCTCTTAGCATGATAAAGAAGATTCAAAGAGAGTGAGATGCCAGCTCCTTTCATTCAGTCAGTAGCTTCAATCATTTCTGGACGTTTTTCAATGGCAAAAATCATTGAATATTGTAAATGCACAAACAGTAATTTCTCCGCATTGCAAGGTGCAATTCTGAAATTTTTTGCTTTTTCCTGCTCCTCTTAGCATGATAAAGAAGATTCAAAGAGAGTGAGATGCCAGCTCCTTTCATTCAGTCAGTAGCTTCAATCATTTCTGGATGTTTTTCAATGGCAAAAATCAATGAATATTGTAAATGCACAAACAGTAATCTCTCCGCATTGCAAGGTGCAATTCTGAAATTTTTTGCTTTTTTCTGCTCCTCTTAGCATAATAAAGAAGATTCAAAGAGAGTGAGATGCCAGCTCCTTTCATTCAGTCAGTAGCTTCAAACATTTCTGGTATATGAATAACATGATGTTTTTCAATGGCAAAAATCAATGAATATTGTAAATGCACAAACAGTAATTTCTCCGCATTGCAAGGTGCAATTCTGAAATTTTTTGCTTTTTCCTGCTCCTCTTAGCATGATAAAGAAGATTCAAAGAGAGTGAGATGCCAGCTCCTTTCATTCAGTCAGTAGCTTCAATCATTTCTGGACGTTTTTCAATGGCAAAAATCAATGAATATTGTAAATGCACAAACAGTAATTTCTCCGCATTGCAAGGTGCAATTCTGAAATTTTTTGCTTTTTCCTGCTCCTCTTAGCATGATAAACAAGATTCAAAGAGAGTGAGATGCCAGCTCCTTTCATTCAGTCAGTAGCTTCAATCATTTCTGGACGTTTTTCAATGGCAAAAATCAATGAATATTGTAAATGCACAAACAGTAATTTCTCCGCATTGCAAGGTGCAATTCTGAAATTTTTTGCTTTTTCCTGCTCCTCTTAGCATGATAAACAAGATTCAAAGAGAGTGAGATGCCAGCTCCTTTCATTCAGTCAGTAGCTTCAATCATTTCTGGATGTTTTTCAATGGCAAAAATCAATGAATATTGTAAATGCACAAACAGTAATTTCTCCGCATTGCAAGGTGCAATTCTGAAATTTTTTGCTTTTTCCTGCTCCTCTTAGCATGATAAAGAAGATTCAAAGAGAGTGAGATGCCAGCTCCTTTCATTCAGTCAGTAGCTTCAATCATTTCTGGACGTTTTTCAATGGCAAAAATCAATGAATATTGTAAATGCACAAACAGTAATTTCTCCGCATTGCAAGGTGCAATTCTGAAATTTTTTGCTTTTTCCTGCTCCTCTTAGCATGATAAAGAAGATTCAAAGAGAGTGAGATGCCAGCTCCTTTCATTCAGTCAGTAGCTTCAATCATTTCTGGACGTTTTTCAATGGCAAAAATCAATGAATATTGTAAATGCACAAACAGTAATTTCTCCGCATTGCAAGGTGCAATTCTGAAATTTTTTGCTTTTTCCTGCTCCTCTTAGCATGATAAAGAAGATTCAAAGAGAGTGAGATGCCAGCTCCTTTCATTCAGTCAGTAGCTTCAAACATTTCTGGTATATGAATAACATGATGTTTTTCAATGGCAAAAATCAATGAATATTGTAAATGCACAAACAGTAATTTCTCCGCATTGCAAGGTGCAATTCTGAATTTTTTTGCTTTTTCCTGCTCCTCTTAGCATGATAAAGAAGATTCAAAGAGAGTGAGATGCCAGCTCCTTTCATTCAGTCAGTAGCTTCAATCATTTCTGGACGTTTTTCAATGGCAAAAATCAATGAATATTGTAAATGCACAAACAGTAATTTCTCCGCATTGCAAGGTGCAATTCTGAAATTTTTTGCTTTTTCCTGCTCCTCTTAGCATGATAAACAAGATTCAAAGAGAGTGAGATGCCAGCTCCTTTCATTCAGTCAGTAGCTTCAATCATTTCTGGACGTTTTTCAATGGTAAAAATCAATGAATATTGTAAATGCACAAACAGTAATTTCTCCGCATTGCAAGGTGCAATTCTGAAATTTTTTGCTTTTTCCTGCTCCTCTTAGCATGATAAAGAAGATTCAAAGAGAGTGAGATGCCAGCTCCTTTCATTCAGTCAGTAGCTTCAAACATTTCTGGTATATGAATAACATGATGTTTTTCAATGGCAAAAATCAATGAATATTGTAAATGCACAAACAGTAATTTCTCCGCATTGCAAGGTGCAATTCTGAAATTTTTTGCTTTTTCCTGCTCCTCTTAGCATGATAAAGAAGATTCAAAGAGAGTGAGATGCCAGCTCCTTTCATTCAGTCAGTAGCTTCAATCATTTCTGGACGTTTTTCAATGGCAAAAATCAATGAATATTGTAAATGCACAAAGAGTAATTTCTCCGCATTGCAAGGTGCAATTCTGAAATTTTTTGCTTTTTCCTGCTCCTCTTAGCATGATAAAGAAGATTCAAAGAGTGAGATGCCAGCTCCTTTCATTGTCAGTAGCTTCAAACATTTCTGGTATATGAATAACATGATGTTTTTCAATGGCAAAAATCAATGAATATTGTAAATGCACAAACAGTAATTTCTCCGCATTGCAATTTGCAATTCTGAAATTTTTTGCTTTTTCCTGCTCCTCTTAGCATGATAAAGAAGATTCAAAGAGAGTGAGATGCCAGCTCCTTTCATTCAGTCAGTAGCTTCAATCATTTCTGGACGTTTTTCAATGGCCAAAATCATTGAATATTGTAAATGCACAAACAGTAATTTCTCCGCATTGCAAGTTGCAATTCTGAAATTTTTTGCTTTTTCCTGCTCCTCTTAGCATGATAAAGAAGATTCAAAGAGAGTGAGATGCCAGCTCCTTTCATTCAGTCAGTAGCTTCAAACATTTCTGGTATATGAATAACATGATGTTTTTCAATGGCAAAAATCAATGAATATTGTAAATGCACAAACAGTAATTTCTCCGCATTGCAAGGTGCAATTCTGAAATTTTTTGCTTTTTCCTGCTCCTCTTAGCATGATAAAGAAGATTCAAAGAGAGTGAGATGCCAGCTCCTTTCATTCAGTCAGTAGCTTCAATCATTTCTGGACGTTTTTCAATGGCAAAAATCAATGAATATTGTAAATGCACAAACAGTAATTTCTCCGCATTGCAAGGTGCAATTCTGAAATTTTTTGCTTTTTCCTGCTCCTCTTAGCATGATAAACAAGATTCAAAGAGAGTGAGATGCCAGCTCCTTTCATTCAGTCAGTAGCTTCAATCATTTCTGGACGTTTTTCAATGGCAAAAATCAATGAATATTGTAAATGCACAAACAGTAATTTCTCCGCATTGCAAGGTGCAATTCTGAAATTTTTTGCTTTTTCCTGCTCCTCTTAGCATGATAAAGAAGATTCAAAGAGAGTGAGATGCCAGCTCCTTTCATTCAGTCAGTAGCTTCAAACATTTCTGGTATATGAATAACATGATGTTTTTCAATGGCAAAAATCAATGAATATTGTAAATGCACAAACAGTAATTTCTCCGCATTGCAAGGTGCAATTCTGAAATTTTTTGCTTTTTCCTGCTCCTCTTAGCATGATAAAGAAGATTCAAAGAGAGTGAGATGCCAGCTCCTTTCATTCAGTCAGTAGCTTCAATCATTTCTGGACGTTTTTCAATGGCAAAAATCAATGAATATTGTAAATGCACAAAGAGTAATTTCTCCGCATTGCAAGGTGCAATTCTGAAATTTTTTGCTTTTTCCTGCTCCTCTTAGCATGATAAAGAAGATTCAAAGAGTGAGATGCCAGCTCCTTTCATTGTCAGTAGCTTCAAACATTTCTGGTATATGAATAACATGATGTTTTTCAATGGCAAAAATCAATGAATATTGTAAATGCACAAACAGTAATTTCTCCGCATTGCTAGGTGCAATTCTGAAATTTTTTGCTTTTTCCTGCTCCTCTTAGCATGATAAAGAAGATTCAAAGAGAGTGAGATGCCAGCTTCTTTCATTCAGTCAGTAGCTTCAATCATTTCTGGACGTTTTTCAATGGCAAAAATCATTGAATATTGTAAATGCACAAACAGTAATTTCTCCGCATTGCAAGGTGCAATTCTGAAATTTTTTGCTTTTTCCTGCTCCTCTTAGCATGATAAAGAAGATTCAAAGAGAGTGAGATGCCAGCTCCTTTCATTCAGTCAGTAGCTTCAATCATTTCTGGATGTTTTTCAATGGCAAAAATCAATGAATATTGTAAATGCACAAACAGTAATTTCTCCGCATTGCAAGGTGCAATTCTGAAATTTTTTGCTTTTTTCTGCTCCTCTTAGCATGATAAAGAAGATTCAAAGAGAGTGAGATGCCAGCTCCTTTCATTCAGTCAGTAGCTTCAAACATTTCTGGTATATGAATAACATGATGTTTTTCAATGGCAAAAATCAATGAATATTGTAAATGCACAAACAGTAATTTCTCCGCATTGCAAGGTGCAATTCTGAAATTTTTTGCTTTTTCCTGCTCCTCTTAGCATGATAAAGAAGATTCAAAGAGAGTGAGATGCCAGCTCCTTTCATTCAGTCAGTAGCTTCAATCATTTCTGGACGTTTTTCAATGGCAAAAATCAATGAATATTGTAAATGCACAAACAGTAATTTCTCCGCATTGCAAGGTGCAATTCTGAAATTTTTTGCTTTTTCCTGCTCCTCTTAGCATGATAAACAAGATTCAAAGAGAGTGAGATGCCAGCTCCTTTCATTCAGTCAGTAGCTTCAATCATTTCTGGATGTTTTTCAATGGCAAAAATCAATGAATATTGTAAATGCACAAACAGTAATTTCTCCGCATTGCAAGGTGCAATTCTGAAATTTTTTGCTTTTTCCTGCTCCTCTTAGCATGATAAAGAAGATTCAAAGAGAGTGAGATGCCAGCTCCTTTCATTCAGTCAGTAGCTTCAATCATTTCTGGACGTTTTTCAATGGCAAAAATCAATGAATATTGTAAATGCACAAACAGTAATTTCTCCGCATTGCAAGGTGCAATTCTGAAATTTTTTGCTTTTTCCTGCTCCTCTTAGCATGATAAAGAAGATTCAAAGAGAGTGAGATGCCAGCTCCTTTCATTCAGTCAGTAGCTTCAATCATTTCTGGACGTTTTTCAATGGCAAAAATCAATGAATATTGTAAATGCACAAACAGTAATTTCTCCGCATTGCAAGGTGCAATTCTGAAATTTTTTGCTTTTTCCTGCTCCTCTTAGCATGATAAAGAAGATTCAAAGAGAGTGAGATGCCAGCTCCTTTCATTCAGTCAGTAGCTTCAAACATTTCTGGTATATGAATAACATGATGTTTTTCAATGGCAAAAATCAATGAATATTGTAAATGCACAAACAGTAATTTCTCCGCATTGCAAGGTGCAATTCTGAAATTTTTTGCTTTTTCCTGCTCCTCTAAGCATGGTAAAGAAGATTCAAAGAGAGTGAGATGCCAGCTCCTTTCATTCAGTCAGTAGCTTCAATCATTTCTGGACGTTTTTCAATGGCAAAAATCAATGAATATTGTAAATGCACAAACAGTAATTTCTCGGCATTGCAAGGTGCAATTCTGAAATTTTTTGCTTTTTCCTGCTCCTCTTAGCATGATAAACAAGATTCAAAGTGAATGAGATGCCAGCTCCTTTCATTCAGTCAGTAGCTTCAATCATTTCTGGACGTTTTTCAATGGCAAAAATCAATGAATATTGTAAATGCACAAACAGTAATTTCTCCGCATTGCAAGGTGCAATTCTGAAATTTTTTGCTTTTTCCTGCTCCTCTTAGCATGATAAAGAAGATTCAAAGAGAGTGAGATGCCAGCTCCTTTCATTCAGTCAGTAGCTTCAAACATTTCTGGTATATGAATAACATGATGTTTTTCAATGGCAAAAATCAATGAATATTGTAAATGCACAAACAGTAATTTCTCCGCATTGCAAGGTGCAATTCTGAAATTTTTTGCTTTTTCCTGCTCCACTTAGCATGATAAACAAGATTCAAAGAGAGTGAGATGCCAGCTCCTTTCATTCAGTCAGTAGCTTCAATCATTTCTGGACGTTTTTCAATGGCAAAAATCAATGAATATTGTAAATGCACAAACAGTAATTTCTCCGCATTGCAAGGTGCAATTCTGAAATTTTTTGCTTTTTCCTGCTCCTCTTAGCATGGTAAACAAGATTCAAAGAGAGTGAGATGCCAGCTCCTTTCATTCAGTCAGTAGCTTCAATCATTTCTGGACGTTTTTCAATGGCAAAAATCAATGAATATTGTAAATGCACAAACAGTAATTTCTCCGCATTGCAAGGTGCAATTCTGAAATTTTTTGCTTTTTCCTGCTCCTCTTAGCATGATAAAGAAGATTCAAAGAGAGTGAGATGCCAGCTCCTTTCATTCAGTCAGTAGCTTCAAACATTTCTGGTATATGAATAACATGATGTTTTTCAATGGCAAAAATCAATGAATATTGTAAATGCACAAACAGTAATTTCTCCGCATTGCAAGGTGCAATTCTGAAATTTTTTGCTTTTTCCTGCTCCTCTTAGCATGATAAAGAAGATTCAAAGAGAGTGAGATGCCAGCTCCTTTCATTCAGTCAGTAGCTTCAATCATTTCTGGACGTTTTTCAATGGCAAAAATCAATGAATATTGTAAATGCACAAAGAGTAATTTCTCCGCATTGCAAGGTGCAATTCTGAAATTTTTTGCTTTTTCCTGCTCCTCTTAGCATGATAAAGAAGATTCAAAGAGTGGGATGCCAGCTCCTTTCATTGTCAGTAGCTTCAAACATTTCTGGTATATGAATAACATGATGTTTTTCAATGGCAAAAATCAATGAATATTGTAAATGCACAAACAGTAATTTCTCCGCATTGCAAGGTGCAATTCTGAAATTTTTTGCTTTTTCCTGCTCCTCTTAGCATGATAAAGAAGATTCAAAGAGAGTGAGATGCCAAGCTCCTTTCATTCAGTCAGTAGCTTCAATCATTTCTGGACGTTTTTCAATGGCAAAAATCATTGAATATTGTAAATGCACAAACAGTAATTTCTCCGCATTGCAAGGTGCAATTCTGAAATTTTTTGCTTTTTCCTGCTCCTCTTAGCATGATAAAGAAGATTCAAAGAGAGTGAGATGCCAGCTCCTTTCATTCAGTCAGTAGCTTCAATCATTTCTGGATGTTTTTCAATGGCAAAAATCAATGAATATTGTAAATGCACAAACAGTAATTTCTCCGCATTGCAAGGTGCAATTCTGAAATTTTTTGCTTTTTTCTGCTCCTCTTAGCATGATAAAGAAGATTCAAAGAGAGTGAGATGCCAGCTCCTTTCATTCAGTCAGTAGCTTCAAACATTTCTGGTATATGAATAACATGATGTTTTTCAATGGCAAAAATCAATGAATATTGTAAATGCACAAACAGTAATTTCTCCGCATTGCAAGGTGCAATTCTGAAATTTTTTGCTTTTTCCTGCTCCTCTTAGCATGATAAAGAAGATTCAAAGAGAGTGAGATGCCAGCTCCTTTCATTCAGTCAGTAGCTTCAATCATTTCTGGACGTTTTTCAATGGCAAAAATCAATGAATATTGTAAATGCACAAACAGTAATTTCTCCGCATTGCAAGGTGCAATTCTGAAATTTTTTGCTTTTTCCTGCTCCTCTTAGCATGATAAACAAGATTCAAAGAGAGTGAGATGCCAGCTCCTTTCATTCAGTCAGTAGCTTCAATCATTTCTGGACGTTTTTCAATGGCAAAAATCAATGAATATTGTAAATGCACAAACAGTAATTTCTCCGCATTGCAAGGTGCAATTCTGAAATTTTTTGCTTTTTCCTGCTCCTCTTAGCATGATAAAGAAGATTCAAAGAGAGTGAGATGCCAGCTCCTTTCATTCAGTCAGTAGCTTCAAACATTTCTGGTATATGAATAACATGATGTTTTTCAATGGCAAAAATCAATGAATATTGTAAATGCACAAACAGTAATTTCTCCGTATTGCAAGGTGCAATTCTGAAATTTTTTGCTTTTTCCTGCTCCTCTTAGCATGATAAAGAAGATTCAAAGAGAGTGAGATGCCAGCTCCTTTCATTCAGTCAGTAGCTTCAATCATTTCTGGACGTTTTTCAATGGCAAAAATCAATGAATATTGTAAATGCACAAAGAGTAATTTCTCCGCATTGCAAGGTGCAATTCTGAAATTTTTTGCTTTTTCCTGCTCCTCTTAGCATGATAAAGAAGATTCAAAGAGTGAGATGCCAGCTCCTTTCATTGTCAGTAGCTTCAAACATTTCTGGTATATGAATAACATGATGTTTTTCAATGGCAAAAATCAATGAATATTGTAAATGCACAAACAGTAATTTCTCCGCATTGCAAGGTGCAATTCTGAAATTTTTTGCTTTTTCCTGCTCCTCTTAGCATGATAAAGAAGATTCAAAGAGAGTGAGATGCCAGCTCCTTTCATTCAGTCAGTAGCTTCAATCATTTCTGGACGTTTTTCAATGGCAAAAATCATTGAATATTGTAAATGCACAAACAGTAATTTCTCCGCATTGCAAGGTGCAATTCTGAAATTTTTTGCTTTTTCCTGCTCCTCTTAGCATGATAAAGAAGATTCAAAGAGAGTGAGATGCCAGCTCCTTTCATTCAGTCAGTAGCTTCAATCATTTCTGGATGTTTTTCAATGGCAAAAATCAATGAATATTGTAAATGCACAAACAGTAATTTCTCCGCATTGCAAGGTGCAATTCTGAAATTTTTTGCTTTTTTCTGCTCCTCTTAGCATGATAAAGAAGATTCAAAGAGAGTGAGATGCCAGCTCCTTTCATTCAGTCAGTAGCTTCAAACATTTCTGGTATATGAATAACATGATGTTTTTCAATGGCAAAAATCAATGAATATTGTAAATGCACAAACAGTAATTTCTCCGCATTGCAAGGTGCAATTCTGAAATTTTTTGCTTTTTCCTGCTCCTCTTAGCATGATAAAGAAGATTCAAAGAGAGTGAGATGCCAGCTCCTTTCATTCAGTCAGTAGCTTCAATCATTTCTGGACGTTTTTCAATGGCAAAAATCAATGAATATTGTAAATGCACAAACAGTAATTTCTCCGCATTGCAAGGTGCAATTCTGAAATTTTTTGCTTTTTCCTGCTCCTCTTAGCATGATAAACAAGATTCAAAGAGAGTGAGATGCCAGCTCCTTTCATTCAGTCAGTAGCTTCAATCATTTCTGGATGTTTTTCAATGGCAAAAATCAATGAATATTGTAAATGCACAAACAGTAATTTCTCCGCATTGCAAGGTGCAATTCTGAAATTTTTTGCTTTTTCCTGCTCCTCTTAGCATGATAAAGAAGATTCAAAGAGAGTGAGATGCCAGCTCCTTTCATTCAGTCAGTAGCTTCAATCATTTCTGGACGTTTTTCAATGGCAAAAATCAATGAATATTGTAAATGCACAAACAGTAATTTCTCCGCATTGCAAGGTGCAATTCTGAAATTTTTTGCTTTTTCCTGCTCCTCTTAGCATGATAAAGAAGATTCAAAGAGAGTGAGATGCCAGCTCCTTTCATTCAGTCAGTAGCTTCAATCATTTCTGGACGTTTTTCAATGGCAAAAATCAATGAATATTGTAAATGCACAAACAGTAATTTCTCCGCATTGCAAGGTGCAATTCTGAAATTTTTTGCTTTTTCCTGCTCCTCTTAGCATGATAAAGAAGATTCAAAGAGAGTGAGATGCCAGCTCCTTTCATTCAGTCAGTAGCTTCAAACATTTCTGGTATATGAATAACATGATGTTTTTCAATGGCAAAAATCAATGAATATTGTAAATGCACAAACAGTAATTTCTCCGCATTGCAAGGTGCAATTCTGAAATTTTTTGCTTTTTCCTGCTCTAAGCATGGTAAAGAAGATTCAAAGAGAGTGAGATGCCAGCTCCTTTCATTCAGTCAGTAGCTTCAATCATTTCTGGACGTTTTTCAATGGCAAAAATCAATGAATATTGTAAATGCACAAACAGTAATTTCTCCGCATTGCAAGGTGCAATTCTGAAATTTTTTGCTTTTTCCTGCTCCTCTTAGCATGATAAACAAGATTCAAAGTGAATGAGATGCCAGCTCCTTTCATTCAGTCAGTAGCTTCAATCATTTCTGGACGTTTTTCAATGGCAAAAATCAATGAATATTGTAAATGCACAAACAGTAATTTCTCCGCATTGCAAGGTGCAATTCTGAAATTTTTTGCTTTTTCCTGCTCCTCTTAGCATGATAAAGAAGATTCAAAGAGAGTGAGATGCCAGCTCCTTTCATTCAGTCAGTAGCTTCAAACATTTCTGGTATATGAATAACATGATGTTTTTCAATGGCAAAAATCAATGAATATTGTAAATGCACAAACAGTAATTTCTCCGCATTGCAAGGTGCAATTCTGAAATTTTTTGCTTTTTCCTGCTCCACTTAGCATGATAAACAAGATTCAAAGAGAGTGAGATGCCAGCTCCTTTCATTCAGTCAGTAGCTTCAATCATTTCTGGACGTTTTTCAATGGCAAAAATCAATGAATATTGTAAATGCACAAACAGTAATTTCTCCGCATTGCAAGGTGCAATTCTGAAATTTTTTGCTTTTTCCTGCTCCTCTTAGCATGATAAACAAGATTCAAAGAGAGTGAGATGCCAGCTCCTTTCATTCAGTCAGTAGCTTCAATCATTTCTGGACGTTTTTCAATGGCAAAAATCAATGAATGTTGTAAATGCACAAACAGTAATTTCTCCGCATTGCAAGGTGCAATTCTGAAATTTTTTGCTTTTTCCTGCTCCTCTTAGCATGATAAAGAAGATTCAAAGAGAGTGAGATGCCAGCTCCTTTCATTCAGTCAGTAGCTTCAAACATTTCTGGTATATGAATAACATGATGTTTTTCAATGGCAAAAATCAATGAATATTGTAAATGCACAAACAGTAATTTCTCCGCATTGCAAGGTGCAATTCTGAAATTTTTTGCTTTTTCCTGCTCCTCTTAGCATGATAAAGAAGATTCAAAGAGAGTGAGATGCCAGCTCCTTTCATTCAGTCAGTAGCTTCAATCATTTCTGGACGTTTTTCAATGGCAAAAATCAATGAATATTGTAAATGCACAAAGAGTAATTTCTCCGCATTGCAAGGTGCAATTCTGAAATTTTTTGCTTTTTCCTGCTCCTCTTAGCATGATAAAGAAGATTCAAAGAGTGGGATGCCAGCTCCTTTCATTGTTAGTAGCTTCAAACATTTCTGGTATATGAATAACATGATGTTTTTCAATGGCAAAAATCAATGAATATTGTAAATGCACAAACAGTAATTTCTCCGCATTGCAAGGTGCAATTCTGAAATTTTTTGCTTTTTCCTGCTCCTCTTAGCATGATAAAGAAGATTCAAAGAGAGTGAGATGCCAGCTCCTTTCATTCAGTCAGTAGCTTCAATCATTTCTGGACGTTTTTCAATGGCAAAAATCATTGAATATTGTAAATGCACAAACAGTAATTTCTCCGCATTGCAAGGTGCAATTCTGAAATTTTTTGCTTTTTCCTGCTCCTCTTAGCATGATAAAGAAGATTCAAAGAGAGTGAGATGCCAGCTCCTTTCATTCAGTCAGTAGCTTCAATCATTTCTGGATGTTTTTCAATGGCAAAAATCAATGAATATTGTAAATGCACAAACAGTAATTTCTCCGCATTGCAAGGTGCAATTCTGAAATTTTTTGCTTTTTTCTGCTCCTCTTAGCATGATAAAGAAGATTCAAAGAGAGTGAGATGCCAGCTCCTTTCATTCAGTCAGTAGCTTCAAACATTTCTGGTATATGAATAACATGATGTTTTTCAATGGCAAAAATCAATGAATATTGTAAATGCACAAACAGTAATTTCTCCGCATTGAAAGGTGCAATTCTGAAATTTTTTGCTTTTTCCTGCTCCTCTTAGCATGATAAAGAAGATTCAAAGAGAGTGAGATGCCAGCTCCTTTCATTCAGTCAGTAGCTTCAATCATTTCTGGACGTTTTTCAATGGCAAAAATCAATGAATATTGTAAATGCACAAACAGTAATTTCTCCGCATTGCAAGGTGCAATTCTGAAATTTTTTGCTTTTTCCTGCTCCTCTTAGCATGATAAAGAAGATTCAAAGAGAGTGAGATGCCAGCTCCTTTCATTCAGTCAGTAGCTTCAATCATTTCTGGACGTTTTTCAATGGCAAAAATCAATGAATATTGTAAATGCACAAACAGTAATTTCTCCGCATTGCAAGGTGCAATTCTGAAATTTTTTGCTTTTTCCTGCTCCTCTTAGCATGATAAAGAAGATTCAAAGAGAGTGAGATGCCAGCTCCTTTCATTCAGTCAGTAGCTTCAAACATTTCTGGTATATGAATAACATGATGTTTTTCAATGGCAAAAATCAATGAATATTGTAAATGCACAAACAGTAATTTCTCCGCATTGCAAGGTGCAATTCTGAAATTTTTTGCTTTTTCCTGCTCCTCTAAGCATGGTAAAGAAGATTCAAAGAGAGTGAGATGCCAGCTCCTTTCATTCAGTCAGTAGCTTCAATCATTTCTGGACGTTTTTCAATGGCAAAAATCAATGAATATTGTAAATGCACAAACAGTAATTTCTCGGCATTGCAAGGTGCAATTCTGAAATTTTTTGCTTTTTCCTGCTCCTCTTAGCATGATAAACAAGATTCAAAGTGAATGAGATGCCAGCTCCTTTCATTCAGTCAGTAGCTTCAATCATTTCTGGACGTTTTTCAATGGCAAAAATCAATGAATATTGTAAATGCACAAACAGTAATTTCTCCGCATTGCAAGGTGCAATTCTGAAATTTTTTGCTTTTTCCTGCTCCTCTTAGCATGATAAAGAAGATTCAAAGAGAGTGAGATGCCAGCTCCTTTCATTCAGTCAGTAGCTTCAAACATTTCTGGTATATGAATAACATGATGTTTTTCAATGGCAAAAATCAATGAATATTGTAAATGCACAAACAGTAATTTCTCCGCATTGCAAGGTGCAATTCTGAAATTTTTTGCTTTTTCCTGCTCCACTTAGCATGATAAACAAGATTCAAAGAGAGTGAGATGCCAGCTCCTTTCATTCAGTCAGTAGCTTCAATCATTTCTGGACGTTTTTCAATGGCAAAAATCAATGAATATTGTAAATGCACAAACAGTAATTTCTCCGCATTGCAAGGTGCAATTCTGAAATTTTTTGCTTTTTCCTGCTCCTCTTAGCATGATAAACAAGATTCAAAGAGAGTGAGATGCCAGCTCCTTTCATTCAGTCAGTAGCTTCAATCATTTCTGGACGTTTTTCAATGGCAAAAATCAATGAATATTGTAAATGCACAAACAGTAATTTCTCCGCATTGCAAGGTGCAATTCTGAAATTTTTTGCTTTTTCCTGCTCCTCTTAGCATGATAAAGAAGATTCAAAGAGAGTGAGATGCCAGCTCCTTTCATTCAGTCAGTAGCTTCAAACATTTCTGGTATATGAATAACATGATGTTTTTCAATGGCAAAAATCAATGAATATTGTAAATGCACAAACAGTAATTTCTCCGCATTGCAAGGTGCAATTCTGAAATTTTTTGCTTTTTCCTGCTCCTCTTAGCATGATAAACAAGATTCAAAGAGAGTGAGATGCCAGCTCCTTTCATTCAGTCAGTAGCTTCAATCATTTCTGGACGTTTTTCAATGGCAAAAATCAATGAATATTGTAAATGCACAAAGAGTAATTTCTCCGCATTGCAAGGTGCAATTCTGAAATTTTTTGCTTTTTCCTGCTCCTCTTAGCATGATAAAGAAGATTCAAAGAGTGGGATGCCAGCTCCTTTCATTGTTAGTAGCTTCAAACATTTCTGGTATATGAATAACATGATGTTTTTCAATGGCAAAAATCAATGAATATTGTAAATGCACAAACAGTAATTTCTCCGCATTGCAAGGTGCAATTCTGAAATTTTTTGCTTTTTCCTGCTCCTCTTAGCATGATAAAGAAGATTCAAAGAGAGTGAGATGCCAGCTCCTTTCATTCAGTCAGTAGCTTCAATCATTTCTGGACGTTTTTCAATGGCAAAAATCATTGAATATTGTAAATGCACAAACAGTAATTTCTCCGCATTGCAAGGTGCAATTCTGAAATTTTTTGCTTTTTCCTGCTCCTCTTAGCATGATAAAGAAGATTCAAAGAGAGTGAGATGCCAGCTCCTTTCATTCAGTCAGTAGCTTCAATCATTTCTGGATGTTTTTCAATGGCAAAAATCAATGAATATTGTAAATGCACAAACAGTAATTTCTCCGCATTGCAAGGTGCAATTCTGAAATTTTTTGCTTTTTTCTGCTCCTCTTAGCATGATAAAGAAGATTCAAAGAGAGTGAGATGCCAGCTCCTTTCATTCAGTCAGTAGCTTCAAACATTTCTGGTATATGAATAACATGATGTTTTTCAATGGCAAAAATCAATGAATATTGTAAATGCACAAACAGTAATTTCTCCGCATTGCAAGGTGCAATTCTGAAATTTTTTGCTTTTTCCTGCTCCTCTTAGCATGATAAAGAAGATTCAAAGAGAGTGAGATGCCAGCTCCTTTCATTCAGTCAGTAGCTTCAATCATTTCTGGACGTTTTTCAATGGCAAAAATCAATGAATATTGTAAATGCACAAACAGTAATTTCTCCGCATTGCAAGGTGCAATTCTGAAATTTTTTGCTTTTTCCTGCTCCTCTTAGCATGATAAACAAGATTCAAAGAGAGTGAGATGCCAGCTCCTTTCATTCAGTCAGTAGCTTCAATCATTTCTGGACGTTTTTCAATGGCAAAAATCAATGAATATTGTAAATGCACAAACAGTAATTTCTCCGCATTGCAAGGTGCAATTCTGAAATTTTTTGCTTTTTCCTGCTCCTCTTAGCATGATAAAGAAGATTCAAAGAGAGTGAGATGCTAGCTCCTTTCATTCAGTCAGTAGCTTCAAACATTTCTGGTATATGAATAACATGATGTTTTTCAATGGCAAAAATCAATGAATATTGTAAATGCACAAACAGTAATTTCTCCGCATTGCAAGGTGCAATTCTGAAATTTTTTGCTTTTTCCTGCTCCTCTTAGCATGATAAAGAAGATTCAAAGAGAGTGAGATGCCAGCTCCTTTCATTCAGTCAGTAGCTTCAATCATTTCTGGACGTTTTTCAATGGCAAAAATCAATGAATATTGTAAATGCACAAAGAGTAATTTCTCCGCATTGCAAGGTGCAATTCTGAAATTTTTTGCTTTTTCCTGCTCCTCTTAGCATGATAAAGAAGATTCAAAGAGTGAGATGCCAGCTCCTTTCATTGTCAGTAGCTTCAAACATTTCTGGTATATGAATAACATGATGTTTTTCAATGGCAAAAATCAATGAATATTGTAAATGCACAAACAGTAATTTCTCCGCATTGCAAGGTGCAATTCTGAAATTTTTTGCTTTTTCCTGCTCCTCTTAGCATGATAAAGAAGATTCAAAGAGAGTGAGATGCCAGCTCCTTTCATTCAGTCAGTAGCTTCAATCATTTCTGGACGTTTTTCAATGGCAAAAATCATTGAATATTGTAAATGCACAAACAGTAATTTCTCCGCATTGCAAGGTGCAATTCTGAAAATTTTTGCTTTTTCCTGCTCCTCTTAGCATGATAAAGAAGATTCAAAGAGAGTGAGATGCCAGCTCCTTTCATTCAGTCAGTAGCTTCAATCATTTCTGGATGTTTTTCAATGGCAAAAATCAATGAATATTGTAAATGCACAAACAGTAATTTCTCCGCATTGCAAGGTGCAATTCTGAAATTTTTTGCTTTTTTCTGCTCCTCTTAGCATGATAAAGAAGATTCAAAGAGAGTGAGATGCCAGCTCCTTTCATTCAGTCAGTAGCTTCAAACATTTCTGGTATATGAATAACATGATGTTTTTCAATGGCAAAAATCAATGAATATTGTAAATGCACAAACAGTAATTTCTCCGCATTGCAAGGTGCAATTCTGAAATTTTTTGCTTTTTCCTGCTCCTCTTAGCATGATAAAGAAGATTCAAAGAGAGTGAGATGCCAGCTCCTTTCATTCAGTCAGTAGCTTCAATCATTTCTGGATGTTTTTCAATGGCAAAAATCAATGAATATTGTAAATGCACAAACAGTAATTTCTCCGCATTGCAAGGTGCAATTCTGAAATTTTTTGCTTTTTCCTGCTCCTCTTAGCATGATAAACAAGATTCAAAGAGAGTGAGATGCCAGCTCCTTTCATTCAGTCAGTAGCTTCAAACATTTCTGGTATATGAATAACATGATGTTTTTCAATGGCAAAAATCAATGAATATTGTAAATGCACAAACAGTAATTTCTCCGCATTGCAAGGTGCAATTCTGAAATTTTTTGCTTTTTCCTGCTCCTCTTAGCATGATAAAGAAGATTCAAAGAGAGTGAGATGCCAGCTCCTTTCATTCAGTCAGTAGCTTCAATCATTTCTGGACGTTTTTCAATGGCAAAAATCAATGAATATTGTAAATGCACAAACAGTAATTTCTCCGCATTGCAAGGTGCAATTCTGAAATTTTTTGCTTTTTCCTGCTCCTCTTAGCATGATAAACAAGATTCAAAGAGAGTGAGATGCCAGCTCCTTTCATTCAGTCAGTAGCTTCAATCATTTCTGGACGTTTTTCAATGGCAAAAATCAATGAATATTGTAAATGCACAAACAGTAATTTCTCCGCATTGCAAGGTGCAATTCTGAAATTTTTTGCTTTTTCCTGCTCCTCTTAGCATGATAAACAAGATTCAAAGAGAGTGAGATGCCAGCTCCTTTCATTCAGTCAGTAGCTTCAATCATTTCTGGATGTTTTTCAATGGCAAAAATCAATGAATATTGTAAATGCACAAACAGTAATTTCTCCGCATTGCAAGGTGCAATTCTGAAATTTTTTGCTTTTTCCTGCTCCTCTTAGCATGATAAAGAAGATTCAAAGAGAGTGAGATGCCAGCTCCTTTCATTCAGTCAGTAGCTTCAATCATTTCTGGACGTTTTTCAATGGCAAAAATCAATGAATATTGTAAATGCACAAACAGTAATTTCTCCGCATTGCAAGGTGCAATTCTGAAATTTTTTGCTTTTTCCTGCTCCTCTTAGCATGATAAAGAAGATTCAAAGAGAGTGAGATGCCAGCTCCTTTCATTCAGTCAGTAGCTTCAATCATTTCTGGACGTTTTTCAATGGCAAAAATCAATGAATATTGTAAATGCACAAACAGTAATTTCTCCGCATTGCAAGGTGCAATTCTGAAATTTTTTGCTTTTTCCTGCTCCTCTTAGCATGATAAAGAAGATTCAAAGAGAGTGAGATGCCAGCTCCTTTCATTCAGTCAGTAGCTTCAAACATTTCTGGTATATGAATAACATGATGTTTTTCAATGGCAAAAATCAATGAATATTGTAAATGCACAAACAGTAATTTCTCCGCATTGCAAGGTGCAATTCTGAATTTTTTGCTTTTTCCTGCTCCTCTTAGCATGATAAAGAAGATTCAAAGAGAGTGAGATGCCAGCTCCTTTCATTCAGTCAGTAGCTTCAATCATTTCTGGACGTTTTTCAATGGCAAAAATCAATGAATATTGTAAATGCACAAACAGTAATTTCTCCGCATTGCAAGGTGCAATTCTGAAATTTTTTGCTTTTTCCTGCTCCTCTTAGCATGATAAACAAGATTCAAAGAGAGTGAGATGCCAGCTCCTTTCATTCAGTCAGTAGCTTCAATCATTTCTGGACGTTTTTCAATGGTAAAAATCAATGAATATTGTAAATGCACAAACAGTAATTTCTCCGCATTGCAAGGTGCAATTCTGAAATTTTTTGCTTTTTCCTGCTCCTCTTAGCATGATAAAGAAGATTCAAAGAGAGTGAGATGCCAGCTCCTTTCATTCAGTCAGTAGCTTCAAACATTTCTGGTATATGAATAACATGATGTTTTTCAATGGCAAAAATCAATGAATATTGTAAATGCACAAACAGTAATTTCTCCGCATTGCAAGGTGCAATTCTGAAATTTTTTGCTTTTTCCTGCTCCTCTTAGCATGATAAAGAAGATTCAAAGAGAGTGAGATGCCAGCTCCTTTCATTCAGTCAGTAGCTTCAATCATTTCTGGACGTTTTTCAATGGCAAAAATCAATGAATATTGTAAATGCACAAAGAGTAATTTCTCCGCATTGCAAGGTGCAATTCTGAAATTTTTTGCTTTTTCCTGCTCCTCTTAGCATGATAAAGAAGATTCAAAGAGTGAGATGCCAGCTCCTTTCATTGTCAGTAGCTTCAAACATTTCTGGTATATGAATAACATGATGTTTTTCAATGGCAAAAATCAATGAATATTGTAAATGCACAAACAGTAATTTCTCCGCATTGCAATTTGCAATTCTGAAATTTTTTGCTTTTTCCTGCTCCTCTTAGCATGATAAAGAAGATTCAAAGAGAGTGAGATGCCAGCTCCTTTCATTCAGTCAGTAGCTTCAATCATTTCTGGACGTTTTTCAATGGCCAAAATCATTGAATATTGTAAATGCACAAACAGTAATTTCTCCGCATTGCAAGTTGCAATTCTGAAATTTTTTGCTTTTTCCTGCTCCTCTTAGCATGATAAAGAAGATTCAAAGAGAGTGAGATGCCAGCTCCTTTCATTCAGTCAGTAGCTTCAAACATTTCTGGTATATGAATAACATGATGTTTTTCAATGGCAAAAATCAATGAATATTGTAAATGCACAAACAGTAATTTCTCCGCATTGCAAGGTGCAATTCTGAAATTTTTTGCTTTTTCCTGCTCCTCTTAGCATGATAAAGAAGATTCAAAGAGAGTGAGATGCCAGCTCCTTTCATTCAGTCAGTAGCTTCAATCATTTCTGGACGTTTTTCAATGGCAAAAATCAATGAATATTGTAAATGCACAAACAGTAATTTCTCCGCATTGCAAGGTGCAATTCTGAAATTTTTTGCTTTTTCCTGCTCCTCTTAGCATGATAAACAAGATTCAAAGAGAGTGAGATGCCAGCTCCTTTCATTCAGTCAGTAGCTTCAATCATTTCTGGACGTTTTTCAATGGCAAAAATCAATGAATATTGTAAATGCACAAACAGTAATTTCTCCGCATTGCAAGGTGCAATTCTGAAATTTTTTGCTTTTTCCTGCTCCTCTTAGCATGATAAAGAAGATTCAAAGAGAGTGAGATGCCAGCTCCTTTCATTCAGTCAGTAGCTTCAAACATTTCTGGTATATGAATAACATGATGTTTTTCAATGGCAAAAATCAATGAATATTGTAAATGCACAAACAGTAATTTCTCCGCATTGCAAGGTGCAATTCTGAAATTTTTTGCTTTTTCCTGCTCCTCTTAGCATGATAAAGAAGATTCAAAGAGAGTGAGATGCCAGCTCCTTTCATTCAGTCAGTAGCTTCAATCATTTCTGGACGTTTTTCAATGGCAAAAATCAATGAATATTGTAAATGCACAAAGAGTAATTTCTCCGCATTGCAAGGTGCAATTCTGAAATTTTTTGCTTTTTCCTGCTCCTCTTAGCATGATAAAGAAGATTCAAAGAGTGAGATGCCAGCTCCTTTCATTGTCAGTAGCTTCAAACATTTCTGGTATATGAATAACATGATGTTTTTCAATGGCAAAAATCAATGAATATTGTAAATGCACAAACAGTAATTTCTCCGCATTGCAAGGTGCAATTCTGAAATTTTTTGCTTTTTCCTGCTCCTCTTAGCATGATAAAGAAGATTCAAAGAGAGTGAGATGCCAGCTTCTTTCATTCAGTCAGTAGCTTCAATCATTTCTGGACGTTTTTCAATGGCAAAAATCATTGAATATTGTAAATGCACAAACAGTAATTTCTCCGCATTGCAAGGTGCAATTCTGAAATTTTTTGCTTTTTCCTGCTCCTCTTAGCATGATAAAGAAGATTCAAAGAGAGTGAGATGCCAGCTCCTTTCATTCAGTCAGTAGCTTCAATCATTTCTGGATGTTTTTCAATGGCAAAAATCAATGAATATTGTAAATGCACAAACAGTAATTTCTCCGCATTGCAAGGTGCAATTCTGAAATTTTTTGCTTTTTTCTGCTCCTCTTAGCATGATAAAGAAGATTCAAAGAGAGTGAGATGCCAGCTCCTTTCATTCAGTCAGTAGCTTCAAACATTTCTGGTATATGAATAACATGATGTTTTTCAATGGCAAAAATCAATGAATATTGTAAATGCACAAACAGTAATTTCTCCGCATTGCAAGGTGCAATTCTGAAATTTTTTGCTTTTTCCTGCTCCTCTTAGCATGATAAAGAAGATTCAAAGAGAGTGAGATGCCAGCTCCTTTCATTCAGTCAGTAGCTTCAATCATTTCTGGACGTTTTTCAATGGCAAAAATCAATGAATATTGTAAATGCACAAACAGTAATTTCTCCGCATTGCAAGGTGCAATTCTGAAATTTTTTGCTTTTTCCTGCTCCTCTTAGCATGATAAACAAGATTCAAAGAGAGTGAGATGCCAGCTCCTTTCATTCAGTCAGTAGCTTCAATCATTTCTGGATGTTTTTCAATGGCAAAAATCAATGAATATTGTAAATGCACAAACAGTAATTTCTCCGCATTGCAAGGTGCAATTCTGAAATTTTTTGCTTTTTCCTGCTCCTCTTAGCATGATAAAGAAGATTCAAAGAGAGTGAGATGCCAGCTCCTTTCATTCAGTCAGTAGCTTCAATCATTTCTGGACGTTTTTCAATGGCAAAAATCAATGAATATTGTAAATGCACAAACAGTAATTTCTCCGCATTGCAAGGTGCAATTCTGAAATTTTTTGCTTTTTCCTGCTCCTCTTAGCATGATAAAGAAGATTCAAAGAGAGTGAGATGCCAGCTCCTTTCATTCAGTCAGTAGCTTCAATCATTTCTGGACGTTTTTCAATGGCAAAAATCAATGAATATTGTAAATGCACAAACAGTAATTTCTCCGCATTGCAAGGTGCAATTCTGAAATTTTTTGCTTTTTCCTGCTCCTCTTAGCATGATAAAGAAGATTCAAAGAGAGTGAGATGCCAGCTCCTTTCATTCAGTCAGTAGCTTCAAACATTTCTGGTATATGAATAACATGATGTTTTTCAATGGCAAAAATCAATGAATATTGTAAATGCACAAACAGTAATTTCTCCGCATTGCAAGGTGCAATTCTGAAATTTTTTGCTTTTTCCTGCTCCTCTAAGCATGGTAAAGAAGATTCAAAGAGAGTGAGATGCCAGCTCCTTTCATTCAGTCAGTAGCTTCAATCATTTCTGGACGTTTTTCAATGGCAAAAATCAATGAATATTGTAAATGCACAAACAGTAATTTCTCGGCATTGCAAGGTGCAATTCTGAAATTTTTTGCTTTTTCCTGCTCCTCTTAGCATGATAAACAAGATTCAAAGTGAATGAGATGCCAGCTCCTTTCATTCAGTCAGTAGCTTCAATCATTTCTGGACGTTTTTCAATGGCAAAAATCAATGAATATTGTAAATGCACAAACAGTAATTTCTCCGCATTGCAAGGTGCAATTCTGAATTTTTTTGCTTTTTCCTGCTCCTCTTAGCATGATAAAGAAGATTCAAAGAGAGTGAGATGCCAGCTCCTTTCATTCAGTCAGTAGCTTCAATCATTTCTGGACGTTTTTCAATGGCAAAAATCAATGAATATTGTAAATGCACAAACAGTAATTTCTCCGCATTGCAAGGTGCAATTCTGAAATTTTTTGCTTTTTCCTGCTCCTCTTAGCATGATAAAGAAGATTCAAAGAGAGTGAGATGCCAGCTCCTTTCATTCAGTCAGTAGCTTCAATCATTTCTGGACGTTTTTCAATGGCAAAAATCAATGAATATTGTAAATGCACAAACAGTAATTTCTCCGCATTGCAAGGTGCAATTCTGAAATTTTTTGCTTTTTCCTGCTCCTCTTAGCATGATAAAGAAGATTCAAAGAGAGTGAGATGCCAGCTCCTTTCATTCAGTCAGTAGCTTCAAACATTTCTGGTATATGAATAACATGATGTTTTTCAATGGCAAAAATCAATGAATATTGTAAATGCACAAACAGTAATTTCTCCGTATTGCAAGGTGCAATTCTGAAATTTTTTGCTTTTTCCTGCTCCTCTTAGCATGATAAAGAAGATTCAAAGAGAGTGAGATGCCAGCTCCTTTCATTCAGTCAGTAGCTTCAATCATTTCTGGACGTTTTTCAATGGCAAAAATCAATGAATATTGTAAATGCACAAAGAGTAATTTCTCCGCATTGCAAGGTGCAATTCTGAAATTTTTTGCTTTTTCCTGCTCCTCTTAGCATGATAAAGAAGATTCAAAGAGTGAGATGCCAGCTCCTTTCATTGTCAGTAGCTTCAAACATTTCTGGTATATGAATAACATGATGTTTTTCAATGGCAAAAATCAATGAATATTGTAAATGCACAAACAGTAATTTCTCCGCATTGCAAGGTGCAATTCTGAAATTTTTTGCTTTTTCCTGCTCCTCTTAGCATGATAAAGAAGATTCAAAGAGAGTGAGATGCCAGCTCCTTTCATTCAGTCAGTAGCTTCAATCATTTCTGGACGTTTTTCAATGGCAAAAATCATTGAATATTGTAAATGCACAAACAGTAATTTCTCCGCATTGCAAGGTGCAATTCTGAAATTTTTTGCTTTTTCCTGCTCCTCTTAGCATGATAAAGAAGATTCAAAGAGAGTGAGATGCCAGCTCCTTTCATTCAGTCAGTAGCTTCAATCATTTCTGGACGTTTTTCAATGGCAAAAATCATTGAATATTGTAAATGCACAAACAGTAATTTCTCCGCATTGCAAGGTGCAATTCTGAAATTTTTTGCTTTTTCCTGCTCCTCTTAGCATGATAAAGAAGATTCAAAGAGAGTGAGATGCCAGCTCCTTTCATTCAGTCAGTAGCTTCAATCATTTCTGGATGTTTTTCAATGGCAAAAATCAATGAATATTGTAAATGCACAAACAGTAATTTCTCCGCATTGCAAGGTGCAATTCTGAAATTTTTTGCTTTTTTCTGCTCCTCTTAGCATGATAAAGAAGATTCAAAGAGAGTGAGATGCCAGCTCCTTTCATTCAGTCAGTAGCTTCAAACATTTCTGGTATATGAATAACATGATGTTTTTCAATGGCAAAAATCAATGAATATTGTAAATGCACAAACAGTAATTTCTCCGCATTGCAAGGTGCAATTCTGAAATTTTTTGCTTTTTCCTGCTCCTCTTAGCATGATAAAGAAGATTCAAAGAGAGTGAGATGCCAGCTCCTTTCATTCAGTCAGTAGCTTCAATCATTTCTGGACGTTTTTCAATGGCAAAAATCAATGAATATTGTAAATGCACAAACAGTAATTTCTCCGCATTGCAAGGTGCAATTCTGAAATTTTTTGCTTTTTCCTGCTCCTCTTAGCATGATAAACAAGATTCAAAGAGAGTGAGATGCCAGCTCCTTTCATTCAGTCAGTAGCTTCAATCATTTCTGGATGTTTTTCAATGGCAAAAATCAATGAATATTGTAAATGCACAAACAGTAATTTCTCCGCATTGCAAGGTGCAATTCTGAAATTTTTTGCTTTTTCCTGCTCCTCTTAGCATGATAAAGAAGATTCAAAGAGAGTGAGATGCCAGCTCCTTTCATTCAGTCAGTAGCTTCAATCATTTCTGGACGTTTTTCAATGGCAAAAATCAATGAATATTGTAAATGCACAAACAGTAATTTCTCCGCATTGCAAGGTGCAATTCTGAAATTTTTTGCTTTTTCCTGCTCCTCTTAGCATGATAAAGAAGATTCAAAGAGAGTGAGATGCCAGCTCCTTTCATTCAGTCAGTAGCTTCAATCATTTCTGGACGTTTTTCAATGGCAAAAATCAATGAATATTGTAAATGCACAAACAGTAATTTCTCCGCATTGCAAGGTGCAATTCTGAAATTTTTTGCTTTTTCCTGCTCCTCTTAGCATGATAAAGAAGATTCAAAGAGAGTGAGATGCCAGCTCCTTTCATTCAGTCAGTAGCTTCAAACATTTCTGGTATATGAATAACATGATGTTTTTCAATGGCAAAAATCAATGAATATTGTAAATGCACAAACAGTAATTTCTCCGCATTGCAAGGTGCAATTCTGAAATTTTTTGCTTTTTCCTGCTCCTCTAAGCATGGTAAAGAAGATTCAAAGAGAGTGAGATGCCAGCTCCTTTCATTCAGTCAGTAGCTTCAATCATTTCTGGACGTTTTTCAATGGCAAAAATCAATGAATATTGTAAATGCACAAACAGTAATTTCTCGGCATTGCAAGGTGCAATTCTGAAATTTTTTGCTTTTTCCTGCTCCTCTTAGCATGATAAACAAGATTCAAAGTGAATGAGATGCCAGCTCCTTTCATTCAGTCAGTAGCTTCAATCATTTCTGGACGTTTTTCAATGGCAAAAATCAATGAATATTGTAAATGCACAAACAGTAATTTCTCCGCATTGCAAGGTGCAATTCTGAAATTTTTTGCTTTTTCCTGCTCCTCTTAGCATGATAAAGAAGATTCAAAGAGAGTGAGATGCCAGCTCCTTTCATTCAGTCAGTAGCTTCAAACATTTCTGGTATATGAATAACATGATGTTTTTCAATGGCAAAAATCAATGAATATTGTAAATGCACAAACAGTAATTTCTCCGCATTGCAAGGTGCAATTCTGAAATTTTTTGCTTTTTCCTGCTCCACTTAGCATGATAAACAAGATTCAAAGAGAGTGAGATGCCAGCTCCTTTCATTCAGTCAGTAGCTTCAATCATTTCTGGACGTTTTTCAATGGCAAAAATCAATGAATATTGTAAATGCACAAACAGTAATTTCTCCGCATTGCAAGGTGCAATTCTGAAATTTTTTGCTTTTTCCTGCTCCTCTTAGCATGATAAACAAGATTCAAAGAGAGTGAGATGCCAGCTCCTTTCATTCAGTCAGTAGCTTCAATCATTTCTGGACGTTTTTCAATGGCAAAAATCAATGAATATTGTAAATGCACAAACAGTAATTTCTCCGCATTGCAAGGTGCAATTCTGAAATTTTTTGCTTTTTCCTGCTCCTCTTAGCATGATAAAGAAGATTCAAAGAGAGTGAGATGCCAGCTCCTTTCATTCAGTCAGTAGCTTCAAACATTTCTGGTATATGAATAACATGATGTTTTTCAATGGCAAAAATCAATGAATATTGTAAATGCACAAACAGTAATTTCTCCGCATTGCAAGGTGCAATTCTGAAATTTTTTGCTTTTTCCTGCTCCTCTTAGCATGATAAAGAAGATTCAAAGAGAGTGAGATGCCAGCTCCTTTCATTCAGTCAGTAGCTTCAATCATTTCTGGACGTTTTTCAATGGCAAAAATCAATGAATATTGTAAATGCACAAAGAGTAATTTCTCCGCATTGCAAGGTGCAATTCTGAAATTTTTTGCTTTTTCCTGCTCCTCTTAGCATGATAAAGAAGATTCAAAGAGTGGGATGCCAGCTCCTTTCATTGTTAGTAGCTTCAAACATTTCTGGTATATGAATAACATGATGTTTTTCAATGGCAAAAATCAATGAATATTGTAAATGCACAAACAGTAATTTCTCCGCATTGCAAGGTGCAATTCTGAAATTTTTTGCTTTTTCCTGCTCCTCTTAGCATGATAAAGAAGATTCAAAGAGAGTGAGATGCCAGCTCCTTTCATTCAGTCAGTAGCTTCAATCATTTCTTGACGTTTTTCAATGGCAAAAATCATTGAATATTGTAAATGCACAAACAGTAATTTCTCCGCATTGCAAGGTGCAATTCTGAAATTTTTTGCTTTTTCCTGCTCCTCTTAGCATGATAAAGAAGATTCAAAGAGAGTGAGATGCCAGCTCCTTTCATTCAGTCAGTAGCTTCAATCATTTCTGGATGTTTTTCAATGGCAAAAATCAATGAATATTGTAAATGCACAAACAGTAATTTCTCCGCATTGCAAGGTGCAATTCTGAAATTTTTTGCTTTTTTCTGCTCCTCTTAGCATGATAAAGAAGATTCAAAGAGAGTGAGATGCCAGCTCCTTTCATTCAGTCAGTAGCTTCAAACATTTCTGGTATATGAATAACATGATGTTTTTCAATGGCAAAAATCAATGAATATTGTAAATGCACAAACAGTAATTTCTCCGCATTGAAAGGTGCAATTCTGAAATTTTTTGCTTTTTCCTGCTCCTCTTAGCATGATAAAGAAGATTCAAAGAGAGTGAGATGCCAGCTCCTTTCATTCAGTCAGTAGCTTCAATCATTTCTGGACGTTTTTCAATGGCAAAAATCAATGAATATTGTAAATGCACAAACAGTAATTTCTCCGCATTGCAAGGTGCAATTCTGAAATTTTTTGCTTTTTCCTGCTCCTCTTAGCATGATAAAGAAGATTCAAAGAGAGTGAGATGCCAGCTCCTTTCATTCAGTCAGTAGCTTCAATCATTTCTGGACGTTTTTCAATGGCAAAAATCAATGAATATTGTAAATGCACAAACAGTAATTTCTCCGCATTGCAAGGTGCAATTCTGAAATTTTTTGCTTTTTCCTGCTCCTCTTAGCATGATAAAGAAGATTCAAAGAGAGTGAGATGCCAGCTCCTTTCATTCAGTCAGTAGCTTCAAACATTTCTGGTATATGAATAACATGATGTTTTTCAATGGCAAAAATCAATGAATATTGTAAATGCACAAACAGTAATTTCTCCGCATTGCAAGGTGCAATTCTGAAATTTTTTGCTTTTTCCTGCTCCTCTAAGCATGGTAAAGAAGATTCAAAGAGAGTGAGATGCCAGCTCCTTTCATTCAGTCAGTAGCTTCAATCATTTCTGGACGTTTTTCAATGGCAAAAATCAATGAATATTGTAAATGCACAAACAGTAATTTCTCGGCATTGCAAGGTGCAATTCTGAAATTTTTTGCTTTTTCCTGCTCCTCTTAGCATGATAAACAAGATTCAAACTGAATGAGATGCCAGCTCCTTTCATTCAGTCAGTAGCTTCAATCATTTCTGGACGTTTTTCAATGGCAAAAATCAATGAATATTGTAAATGCACAAACAGTAATTTCTCCGCATTGCAAGGTGCAATTCTGAAATTTTTTGCTTTTTCCTGCTCCTCTTAGCATGATAAAGAAGATTCAAAGAGAGTGAGATGCCAGCTCCTTTCATTCAGTCAGTAGCTTCAAACATTTCTGGTATATGAATAACATGATGTTTTTCAATGGCAAAAATCAATGAATATTGTAAATGCACAAACAGTAATTTCTCCGCATTGCAAGGTGCAATTCTGAAATTTTTTGCTTTTTCCTGCTCCACTTAGCATGATAAACAAGATTCAAAGAGAGTGAGATGCCAGCTCCTTTCATTCAGTCAGTAGCTTCAATCATTTCTGGACGTTTTTCAATGGCAAAAATCAATGAATATTGTAAATGCACAAACAGTAATTTCTCCGCATTGCAAGGTGCAATTCTGAAATTTTTTGCTTTTTCCTGCTCCTCTTAGCATGATAAACAAGATTCAAAGAGAGTGAGATGCCAGCTCCTTTCATTCAGTCAGTAGCTTCAATCATTTCTGGACGTTTTTCAATGGCAAAAATCAATGAATATTGTAAATGCACAAACAGTAATTTCTCCGCATTGCAAGGTGCAATTCTGAAATTTTTTGCTTTTTCCTGCTCCTCTTAGCATGATAAAGAAGATTCAAAGAGAGTGAGATGCCAGCTCCTTTCATTCAGTCAGTAGCTTCAAACATTTCTGGTATATGAATAACATGATGTTTTTCAATGGCAAAAATCAATGAATATTGTAAATGCACAAACAGTAATTTCTCCGCATTGCAAGGTGCAATTCTGAAATTTTTTGCTTTTTCCTGCTCCTCTTAGCATGATAAAGAAGATTCAAAGAGAGTGAGATGCCAGCTCCTTTCATTCAGTCAGTAGCTTCAATCATTTCTGGACGTTTTTCAATGGCAAAAATCAATGAATATTGTAAATGCACAAAGAGTAATTTCTCCGCATTGCAAGGTGCAATTCTGAAATTTTTTGCTTTTTCCTGCTCCTCTTAGCATGATAAAGAAGATTCAAAGAGTGGGATGCCAGCTCCTTTCATTGTTAGTAGCTTCAAACATTTCTGGTATATGAATAACATGATGTTTTTCAATGGCAAAAATCAATGAATATTGTAAATGCACAAACAGTAATTTCTCCGCATTGCAAGGTGCAATTCTGAAATTTTTTGCTTTTTCCTGCTCCTCTTAGCATGATAAAGAAGATTCAAAGAGAGTGAGATGCCAGCTCCTTTCATTCAGTCAGTAGCTTCAATCATTTCTGGACGTTTTTCAATGGCAAAAATCATTGAATATTGTAAATGCACAAACAGTAATTTCTCCGCATTGCAAGGTGCAATTCTGAAATTTTTTGCTTTTTCCTGCTCCTCTTAGCATGATAAAGAAGATTCAAAGAGAGTGAGATGCCAGCTCCTTTCATTCAGTCAGTAGCTTCAATCATTTCTGGATGTTTTTCAATGGCAAAAATCAATGAATATTGTAAATGCACAAACAGTAATTTCTCCGCATTGCAAGGTGCAATTCTGAAATTTTTTGCTTTTTTCTGCTCCTCTTAGCATGATAAAGAAGATTCAAAGAGAGTGAGATGCCAGCTCCTTTCATTCAGTCAGTAGCTTCAAACATTTCTGGTATATGAATAACATGATGTTTTTCAATGGCAAAAATCAATGAATATTGTAAATGCACAAACAGTAATTTCTCCGCATTGCAAGGTGCAATTCTGAAATTTTTTGCTTTTTCCTGCTCCTCTTAGCATGATAAAGAAGATTCAAAGAGAGTGAGATGCCAGCTCCTTTCATTCAGTCAGTAGCTTCAATCATTTCTGGACGTTTTTCAATGGCAAAAATCAATGAATATTGTAAATGCACAAACAGTAATTTCTCCGCATTGCAAGGTGCAATTCTGAAATTTTTTGCTTTTTCCTGCTCCTCTTAGCATGATAAACAAGATTCAAAGAGAGTGAGATGCCAGCTCCTTTCATTCAGTCAGTAGCTTCAATCATTTCTGGACGTTTTTCAATGGCAAAAATCAATGAATATTGTAAATGCACAAACAGTAATTTCTCCGCATTGCAAGGTGCAATTCTGAAATTTTTTGCTTTTTCCTGCTCCTCTTAGCATGATAAAGAAGATTCAAAGAGAGTGAGATGCTAGCTCCTTTCATTCAGTCAGTAGCTTCAAACATTTCTGGTATATGAATAACATGATGTTTTTCAATGGCAAAAATCAATGAATATTGTAAATGCACAAACAGTAATTTCTCCGCATTGCAAGGTGCAATTCTGAAATTTTTTGCTTTTTCCTGCTCCTCTTAGCATGATAAAGAAGATTCAAAGAGAGTGAGATGCCAGCTCCTTTCATTCAGTCAGTAGCTTCAATCATTTCTGGACGTTTTTCAATGGCAAAAATCAATGAATATTGTAAATGCACAAAGAGTAATTTCTCCGCATTGCAAGGTGCAATTCTGAAATTTTTTGCTTTTTCCTGCTCCTCTTAGCATGATAAAGAAGATTCAAAGAGTGAGATGCCAGCTCCTTTCATTGTCAGTAGCTTCAAACATTTCTGGTATATGAATAACATGATGTTTTTCAATGGCAAAAATCAATGAATATTGTAAATGCACAAACAGTAATTTCTCCGCATTGCAAGGTGCAATTCTGAAATTTTTTGCTTTTTCCTGCTCCTCTTAGCATGATAAAGAAGATTCAAAGAGAGTGAGATGCCAGCTCCTTTCATTCAGTCAGTAGCTTCAATCATTTCTGGACGTTTTTCAATGGCAAAAATCATTGAATATTGTAAATGCACAAACAGTAATTTCTCCGCATTGCATGGTGCAATTCTGAAATTTTTTGCTTTTTCCTGCTCCTCTTAGCATGATAAAGAAGATTCAAAGAGAGTGAGATGCCAGCTCCTTTCATTCAGTCAGTAGCTTCAATCATTTCTGGATGTTTTTCAATGGCAAAAATCAATGAATATTGTAAATGCACAAACAGTAATTTCTCCGCATTGCAAGGTGCAATTCTGAAATTTTTTGCTTTTTTCTGCTCCTCTTAGCATGATAAAGAAGATTCAAAGAGAGTGAGATGCCAGCTCCTTTCATTCAGTCAGTAGCTTCAAACATTTCTGGTATATGAATAACATGATGTTTTTCAATGGCAAAAATCAATGAATATTGTAAATGCACAAACAGTAATTTCTCCGCATTGCAAGGTGCAATTCTGAAATTTTTTGCTTTTTCCTGCTCCTCTTAGCATGATAAAGAAGATTCAAAGAGAGTGAGATGCCAGCTCCTTTCATTCAGTCAGTAGCTTCAATCATTTCTGGATGTTTTTCAATGGCAAAAATCAATGAATATTGTAAATGCACAAACAGTAATTTCTCCGCATTGCAAGGTGCAATTCTGAAATTTTTTGCTTTTTCCTGCTCCTCTTAGCATGATAAACAAGATTCAAAGAGAGTGAGATGCCAGCTCCTTTCATTCAGTCAGTAGCTTCAATCATTTCTGGATGTTTTTCAATGGCAAAAATCAATGAATATTGTAAATGCACAAACAGTAATTTCTCCGCATTGCAAGGTGCAATTCTGAAATTTTTTGCTTTTTCCTGCTCCTCTTAGCATGATAAAGAAGATTCAAAGAGAGTGAGATGCCAGCTCCTTTCATTCAGTCAGTAGCTTCAATCATTTCTGGACGTTTTTCAATGGCAAAAATCAATGAATATTGTAAATGCACAAACAGTAATTTCTCCGCATTGCAAGGTGCAATTCTGAAATTTTTTGCTTTTTCCTGCTCCTCTTAGCATGATAAAGAAGATTCAAAGAGAGTGAGATGCCAGCTCCTTTCATTCAGTCAGTAGCTTCAAACATTTCTGGTATATGAATAACATGATGTTTTTCAATGGCAAAAATCAATGAATATTGTAAATGCACAAACAGTAATTTCTCCGCATTGCAAGGTGCAATTCTGAAATTTTTTGCTTTTTCCTGCTCCTCTAAGCATGGTAAAGAAGATTCAAAGAGAGTGAGATGCCAGCTCCTTTCATTCAGTCAGTAGCTTCAATCATTTCTGGACGTTTTTCAATGGCAAAAATCAATGAATATTGTAAATGCACAAACAGTAATTTCTCGGCATTGCAAGGTGCAATTCTGAAATTTTTTGCTTTTTCCTGCTCCTCTTAGCATGATAAACAAGATTCAAACTGAATGAGATGCCAGCTCCTTTCATTCAGTCAGTAGCTTCAATCATTTCTGGACGTTTTTCAATGGCAAAAATCAATGAATATTGTAAATGCACAAACAGTAATTTCTCCGCATTGCAAGGTGCAATTCTGAAATTTTTTGCTTTTTCCTGCTCCTCTTAGCATGATAAAGAAGATTCAAAGAGAGTGAGATGCCAGCTCCTTTCATTCAGTCAGTAGCTTCAAACATTTCTGGTATATGAATAACATGATGTTTTTCAATGGCAAAAATCAATGAATATTGTAAATGCACAAACAGTAATTTCTCCGCATTGCAAGGTGCAATTCTGAAATTTTTTGCTTTTTCCTGCTCCTCTTAGCATGATAAAGAAGATTCAAAGAGAGTGAGATGCCAGCTCCTTTCATTCAGTCAGTAGCTTCAATCATTTCTGGACGTTTTTCAATGGCAAAAATCAATGAATATTGTAAATGCACAAACAGTAATTTCTCCGCATTGCAAGGTGCAATTCTGAAATTTTTTGCTTTTTCCTGCTCCTCTTAGCATGATAAACAAGATTCAAAGAGAGTGAGATGCCAGCTCCTTTCATTCAGTCAGTAGCTTCAATCATTTCTGGATGTTTTTCAATGGCAAAAATCAATGAATATTGTAAATGCACAAACAGTAATTTCTCCGCATTGCAAGGTGCAATTCTGAAATTTTTTGCTTTTTTCTGCTCCTCTTAGCATAATAAAGAAGATTCAAAGAGAGTGAGATGCCAGCTCCTTTCATTCAGTCAGTAGCTTCAAACATTTCTGGTATATGAATAACATGATGTTTTTCAATGGCAAAAATCAATGAATATTGTAAATGCACAAACAGTAATTTCTCTGCATTGCAAGGTGCAATTCTGAAATTTTTTGCTTTTTCCTGCTCCTCTTAGCATGATAAAGAAGATTCAAAGAGTGAGATGCCAGCTCCTTTCATTCAGTCAGTAGCTTCAATCATTTCTGGACGTTTTTCAATGGCAAAAATCAATGAATATTGTAAATGCACAAACAGTAATTTCTCCGCATTGCAAGGTGCAATTCTGAAATTTTTTGCTTTTTCCTGCTCCTCTTAGCATGATAAACAAGATTCAAAGAGAGTGAGATGCCAGCTCCTTTCATTCAGTCAGTAGCTTCAATCATTTCTGGACGTTTTTCAATGGCAAAAATCAATGAATATTGTAAATGCACAAACAGTAATTTCTCCGCATTGCAAGGTGAAATTCTGAAATTTTTTGCTTTTTCCTGCTCCTCTTAGCATGATAAAGAAGATTCAAAGAGTGAGATGCCAGCTCCTTTCATTGTCAGTAGCTTCAAACATTTCTGGTATATGAATAACGATGTTTTTCAATGGCAAAAATCAATGAATATTGTAAATGCACAAACAGTAATTTCTCCGCATTGCAAGGTGCAATTCTGAAATTTTTTGCTTTTTCCTGCTCCTCTTAGCATGATAAAGAAGATTCAAAGAGAGTGAGATGCCAGCTCCTTTCATTCAGTCAGTAGCTTCAATCATTTCTGGACGTTTTTCAATGGCAAAAATCAATGAATATTGTAAATGCACAAACAGTAATTTCTCCGCATTGCAAGGTGCAATTCTGAAATTTTTTGCTTTTTCCTGCTCCTCTTAGCATGATCAAGAAGATTCAAAGAGAGTGAGATGCCAGCTCCTTTCATTCAGTCAGTAGCTTCAAACATTTCTGGTATATGAATAACATGATGTTTTTCAATGGCAAAAATCAATGAATATTGTAAATGCACAAACAGTAATTTCTCCGCATTGCAAGGTGCAATTCTGAAATTTTTTGCTTTTTCCTGCTCCTCTTAGCATGATAAAGAAGATTCAAAGAGAGTGAGATGCCAGCTCCTTTCATTCAGTCAGTAGCTTCAATCATTTCTGGACGTTTTTCAATGGCAAAAATCAATGAATATTGTAAATGCACAAACAGTAATTTCTCCGCATTGCAAGGTGCAATTCTGAAATTTTTTGCTTTTTCCTGCTCCTCTTAGCATGATAAAGAAGATTCAAAGAGAGTGAGATGCCAGCTCCTTTCAGTCAGTAGCTTCAAACATTTCTGGTATATGAATAACATGATGTTTTTCAATGGCAAAAATCAATGAATATTGTAAATGCACAAACAGTAATTTCTCCGCATTGCAAGGTGCAATTCTGAAATTTTTTGCTTTTTCCTGCTCCTCTTAGCATGATAAAGAAGATTCAAAGAGAGTGAGATGCCAGCTCCTTTCATTCAGTCAGTAGCTTCAATCATTTCTGGACGTTTTTCAATGGCAAAAATCATTGAATATTGTAAATGCACAAACAGTAATTTCTCCGCATTGCAAGGTGCAATTCTGAAATTTTTTGCTTTTTCCTGCTCCTCTTAGCATGATAAAGAAGATTCAAAGAGAGTGAGATGCCAGCTCCTTTCATTCAGTCAGTAGCTTCAATCATTTCTGGTATATGAATAACATGATGTTTTTCAATGGCAAAAATCAATGAATATTGTAAATGCACAAACAGTAATTTCTCCGCATTGCAAGGTGCAATTCTGAAATTTTTTGCTTTTTCCTGCTCCTCTTAGCATGATAAAGAAGATTCAAAGAGAGTGAGATGCCAGCTCCTTTCATTCAGTTAGTAGCTTCAATCATTTCTGGATGTTTTTCAATGGCAAAAATCAATGAATATTGTAAATGCACAAACAGTAATTTCTCCGCATTGCAAGGTGCAATTCTGAAATTTTTTGCTTTTTTCTGCTCCTCTTAGCATGATAAAGAAGATTCAAAGAGAGTGAGATGCCAGCTCCTTTCATTCAGTCAGTAGCTTCAAACATTTCTGGTATATGAATAACATGATGTTTTTCAATGGCAAAAATCAATGAATATTGTAAATGCACAAACAGTAATTTCTCCGCATTGCAAGGTGCAATTTTGAAATTTTTTGCTTTTTCCTGCTCCTCTTAGCATGATAAAGAAGATTCAAAGAGAGTGAGATGCCAGCTCCTTTCATTCAGTCAGTAGCTTCAATCATTTCTGGACGTTTTTCAATGGCAAAAATCAATGAATATTGTAAATGCACAAACAGTAATTTCTCCGCATTGCAAGGTGCAATTCTGAAATTTTTTGCTTTTTCCTGCTCCTCTTAGCATGATAAACAAGATTCAAAGAGAGTGAGATGCCAGCTCCTTTCATTCAGTCAGTAGCTTCAATCATTTCTGGATGTTTTTCAATGGCAAAAATCAATGAATATTGTAAATGCACAAACAGTAATTTCTCCGCATTGCAAGGTGCAATTCTGAAATTTTTTGCTTTTTTCTGCTCCTCTTAGCATAATAAAGAAGATTCAAAGAGAGTGAGATGCCAGCTCCTTTCATTCAGTCAGTAGCTTCAAACATTTCTGGTATATGAATAACATGATGTTTTTCAATGGCAAAAATCAATGAATATTGTAAATGCACAAACAGTAATTTCTCCGCATTGCAAGGTGCAATTCTGAAATTTTTTGCTTTTTACTGCTCCTCTTAGCATGATAAAGAAGATTCAAAGAGAGTGAGATGCCAGCTCCTTTCATTCAGTCAGTAGCTTCAATCATTTCTGGACGTTTTTCAATGGCAAAAATCAATGAATATTGTAAATGCACAAACAGTAATTTCTCCGCATTGCAAGGTGCAATTCTGAAATTTTTTGCTTTTTCCTGCTCCACTTAGCATGATAAACAAGATTCAAAGAGAGTGAGATGCCAGCTCCTTTCATTCAGTCAGTAGCTTCAATCATTTCTGGACGTTTTTCAATGGCAAAAATCAATGAATATTGTAAATGCACAAACAGTAATTTCTCCGCATTGCAAGGTGAAATTCTGAAATTTTTTGCTTTTTCCTGCTCCTCTTAGCATGATAAAGAAGATTCAAAGAGTGAGATGCCAGCTCCTTTCATTGTCAGTAGCTTCAAACATTTCTGGTATATGAATAACATGATGTTTTTCAATGGCAAAAATCAATGAATATTGTAAATGCACAAACAGTAATTTCTCCGCATTGCAAGGTGCAATTCTGAAATTTTTTGCTTTTTCCTGCTCCTCTTAGCATGATAAAGAAGATTCAAAGAGAGTGAGATGCCAGCTCCTTTCATTCAGTCAGTAGCTTCAATCATTTCTGGACGTTTTTCAATGGCAAAAATCAATGAATATTGTAAATGCACAAACAGTAATTTCTCCGCATTGCAAGGTGCAATTCTGAAATTTTTTGCTTTTTCCTGCTCCTCTTAGCATGATAAAGAAGATTCAAAGAGAGTGAGATGCCAGCTCCTTTCATTCAGTCAGTAGCTTCAAACATTTCTGGTATATGAATAACATGATGTTTTTCAATGGCAAAAATCAATGAATATTGTAAATGCACAAACAGTAATTTCTCCGCATTGCAAGGTGCAATTCTGAAATTTTTTGCTTTTTCCTGCTCCTCTTAGCATGATAAAGAAGATTCAAAGAGAGTGAGATGCCAGCTCCTTTCATTCAGTCAGTAGCTTCAATCATTTCTGGACGTTTTTCAATGGCAAAAATCAATGAATATTGTAAATGCACAAACAGTAATTTCTCCGCATTGCAAGGTGCAATTCTGAAATTTTTTGCTTTTTCCTGCTCCTCTTAGCATGATAAAGAAGATTCAAAGAGAGTGAGATGCCAGCTCCTTTCATTCAGTCAGTAGCTTCAATCATTTCTGGACGTTTTTCAATGGCAAAAATCAATGAATATTGTAAATGCACAAACAGTAATTTCTCCACATTGCAAGGTGCAATTCTGAATTTTTTTGCTTTTTCCTGCTCCTCTTAGCATGATAAAGAAGATTCAAAGAGAGTGAGATGCCAGCTCCCTTCATTCAGTCAGTAGCTTCAAACATTTCTGGTATATGAATAACATGATGTTTTTCAATGGCAAAAATCAATGAATATTGTAAATGCACAAACAGTAATTTCTCCGCATTGCAAGGTGCAATTCTGAAATTTTTTGCTTTTTCCTGCTCCTCTTAGCATGATAAAGAAGATTCAAAGAGAGTGAGATGCCAGCTCCTTTCATTCAGTCAGTAGCTTCAATCATTTCTGGACGTTTTTCAATGGCAAAAATCAATGAATATTGTAAATGCACAAAGAGTAATTTCTCCGCATTGCAAGGTGCAATTCTGAAATTTTTTGCTTTTTCCTGCTCCTCTTAGCATGATAAAGAAGATTCAAAGAGTGAGATGCCAGCTCCTTTCATTGTCAGTAGCTTCAAACATTTCTGGTATATGAATAACATGATGTTTTTCAATGGCAAAAATCAATGAATATTGTAAATGCACAAACAGTAATTTCTCCGCATTGCAAGGTGCAATTCTGAAATTTTTTGCTTTTTCCTGCTCCTCTTAGCATGATAAAGAAGATTCAAAGAGATTGAGATGCCAGCTCCTTTCATTCAGTCAGTAGCTTCAATCATTTCTGGACGTTTTTCAATGGCAAAAATCATTGAATATTGTAAATGCACAAACAGTAATTTCTCCGCATTGCAAGGTGCAATTCTGAAATTTTTTGCTTTTTCCTGCTCCTCTTAGCATGATAAAGAAGATTCAAAGAGAGTGAGATGCCAGCTCCTTTCATTCAGTCAGTAGCTTCAATCATTTCTGGATGTTTTTCAATGGCAAAAATCAATGAATATTGTAAATGCACAAACAGTAATTTCTCCGCATTGCAAGGTGCAATTCTGAAATTTTTTGCTTTTTTCTGCTCCTCTTAGCATGATAAAGAAGATTCAAAGAGAGTGAGATGCCAGCTCCTTTCATTCAGTCAGTAGCTTCAAACATTTCTGGTATATGAATAACATGATGTTTTTCAATGGCAAAAATCAATGAATATTGTAAATGCACAAACAGTAATTTCTCCGCATTGCAAGGTGCAATTCTGAAATTTTTTGCTTTTTCCTGCTCCTCTTAGCATGATAAAGAAGATTCAAAGAGAGTGAGATGCCAGCTCCTTTCATTCAGTCAGTAGCTTCAATCATTTCTGGACGTTTTTCAATGGCAAAAATCAATGAATATTGTAAATGCACAAACAGTAATTTCTCCGCATTGCAAGGTGCAATTCTGAAATTTTTTGCTTTTTCCTGCTCCTCTTAGCATGATAAACAAGATTCAAAGAGAGTGAGATGCCAGCTCCTTTCATTCAGTCAGTAGCTTCAATCATTTCTGGATGTTTTTCAATGGCAAAAATCAATGAATATTGTAAATGCACAAACAGTAATTTCTCCGCATTGCAAGGTGCAATTCTGAAATTTTTTGCTTTTTCCTGCTCCTCTTAGCATGATAAAGAAGATTCAAAGAGAGTGAGATGCCAGCTCCTTTCATTCAGTCAGTAGCTTCAATCATTTCTGGACGTTTTTCAATGGCAAAAATCAATGAATATTGTAAATGCACAAACAGTAATTTCTCCGCATTGCAAGGTGCAATTCTGAAATTTTTTGCTTTTTCCTGCTCCTCTTAGCATGATAAAGAAGATTCAAAGAGAGTGAGATGCCAGCTCCTTTCATTCAGTCAGTAGCTTCAATCATTTCTGGACGTTTTTCAATGGCAAAAATCAATGAATATTGTAAATGCACAAACAGTAATTTCTCCGCATTGCAAGGTGCAATTCTGAAATTTTTTGCTTTTTCCTGCTCCTCTTAGCATGATAAAGAAGATTCAAAGAGAGCGAGATGCCAGCTCCTTTCATTCAGTCAGTAGCTTCAAACATTTCTGGTATATGAATAACATGATGTTTTTCAATGGCAAAAATCAATGAATATTGTAAATGCACAAACAGTAATTTCTCCGCATTGCAAGGTGCAATTCTGAAATTTTTTGCTTTTTCCTGCTCCTCTAAGCATGGTAAAGAAGATTCAAAGAGAGTGAGATGCCAGCTCCTTTCATTCAGTCAGTAGCTTCAATCATTTCTGGACGTTTTTCAATGGCAAAAATCAATGAATATTGTAAATGCACAAACAGTAATTTCTCGGCATTGCAAGGTGCAATTCTGAAATTTTTTGCTTTTTCCTGCTCCTCTTAGCATGATAAACAAGATTCAAACTGAATGAGATGCCAGCTCCTTTCATTCAGTCAGTAGCTTCAATCATTTCTGGACGTTTTTCAATGGCAAAAATCAATGAATATTGTAAATGCACAAACAGTAATTTCTCCGCATTGCAAGGTGCAATTCTGAAATTTTTTGCTTTTTCCTGCTCCTCTTAGCATGATAAAGAAGATTCAAAGAGAGTGAGATGCCAGCTCCTTTCATTCAGTCAGTAGCTTCAAACATTTCTGGTATATGAATAACATGATGTTTTTCAATGGCAAAAATCAATGAATATTGTAAATGCACAAACAGTAATTTCTCCGCATTGCAAGGTGCAATTCTGAAATTTTTTGCTTTTTCCTGCTCCACTTAGCATGATAAACAAGATTCAAAGAGAGTGAGATGCCAGCTCCTTTCATTCAGTCAGTAGCTTCAATCATTTCTGGACGTTTTTCAATGGCAAAAATCAATGAATATTGTAAATGCACAAACAGTAATTTCTCCGCATTGCAAGGTGCAATTCTGAATTTTTTTGCTTTTTCCTGCTCCTCTTAGCATGATAAAGAAGATTCAAAGAGAGTGAGATGCCAGCTCCTTTCATTCAGTCAGTAGCTTCAAACATTTCTGGTATATGAATAACATGATGTTTTTCAATGGCAAAAATCAATGAATATTGTAAATGCACAAACAGTAATTTCTCCGCATTGCAAGGTGCAATTTTGAAATTTTTTGCTTTTTCCTGCTCCTCTTAGCATGATAAAGAAGATTCAAAGAGAGTGAGATGCCAGCTCCTTTCATTCAGTCAGTAGCTTCAATCATTTCTGGACGTTTTTCAATGGCAAAAATCAATGAATATTGTAAATGCACAAACAGTAATTTCTCCGCATTGCAAGGTGCAATTCTGAAATTTTTTGCTTTTTCCTGCTCCTCTTAGCATGATAAACAAGATTCAAAGAGAGTGAGATGCCAGCTCCTTTCATTCAGTCAGTAGCTTCAATCATTTCTGGATGTTTTTCAATGGCAAAAATCAATGAATATTGTAAATGCACAAACAGTAATTTCTCCGCATTGCAAGGTGCAATTCTGAAATTTTTTGCTTTTTTCTGCTCCTCTTAGCATAATAAAGAAGATTCAAAGAGAGTGAGATGCCAGCTCCTTTCATTCAGTCAGTAGCTTCAAACATTTCTGGTATATGAATAACATGATGTTTTTCAATGGCAAAAATCAATGAATATTGTAAATGCACAAACAGTAATTTCTCTGCATTGCAAGGTGCAATTCTGAAATTTTTTGCTTTTTCCTGCTCCTCTTAGCATGATAAAGAAGATTCAAAGAGTGAGATGCCAGCTCCTTTCATTCAGTCAGTAGCTTCAATCATTTCTGGACGTTTTTCAATGGCAAAAATCAATGAATATTGTAAATGCACAAACAGTAATTTCTCCGCATTGCAAGGTGCAATTCTGAAATTTTTTGCTTTTTCCTGCTCCTCTTAGCATGATAAACAAGATTCAAAGAGAGTGAGATGCCAGCTCCTTTCATTCAGTCAGTAGCTTCAATCATTTCTGGACGTTTTTCAATGGCAAAAATCAATGAATATTGTAAATGCACAAACAGTAATTTCTCCGCATTGCAAGGTGAAATTCTGAAATTTTTTGCTTTTTCCTGCTCCTCTTAGCATGATAAAGAAGATTCAAAGAGTGAGATGCCAGCTCCTTTCATTGTCAGTAGCTTCAAACATTTCTGGTATATGAATAACGATGTTTTTCAATGGCAAAAATCAATGAATATTGTAAATGCACAAACAGTAATTTCTCCGCATTGCAAGGTGCAATTCTGAAATTTTTTGCTTTTTCCTGCTCCTCTTAGCATGATAAAGAAGATTCAAAGAGAGTGAGATGCCAGCTCCTCTCATTCAGTCAGTAGCTTCAATCATTTCTGGACGTTTTTCAATGGCAAAAATCAATGAATATTGTAAATGCACAAACAGTAATTTCTCCGCATTGCAAGGTGCAATTCTGAAATTTTTTGCTTTTTCCTGCTCCTCTTAGCATGATAAAGAAGATTCAAAGAGAGTGAGATGCCAGCTCCTTTCATTCAGTCAGTAGCTTCAAACATTTCTGGTATATGAATAACATGATGTTTTTCAATGGCAAAAATCAATGAATATTGTAAATGCACAAACAGTAATTTCTCCGCATTGCAAGGTGCAATTCTGAAATTTTTTGCTTTTTCCTGCTCCTCTTAGCATGATAAAGAAGATTCAAAGAGAGTGAGATGCCAGCTCCTTTCATTCAGTCAGTAGCTTCAAACATTTCTGGTATATGAATAACATGATGTTTTTCAATGGCAAAAATCAATGAATATTGTAAATGCACAAACAGTAATTTCTCCGCATTGCAAGGTGCAATTCTGAAATTTTTTGCTTTTTCCTGCTCCTCTTAGCATGATAAAGAAGATTCAAAGAGAGTGAGATGCCAGCTCCTTTCATTCAGTCAGTAGCTTCAATCATTTCTGGACGTTTTTCAATGGCAAAAATCATTGAATATTGTAAATGCACAAACAGTAATTTCTCCGCATTGCAAGGTGCAATTTTGAAATTTTTTGCTTTTTCCTGCTCCTCTTAGCATGATAAAGAAGATTCAAAGAGAGTGAGATGCCAGCTCCTTTCATTCAGTCAGTAGCTTCAATCATTTCTGGACGTTTTTCAATGGCAAAAATCAATGAATATTGTAAATGCACAAACAGTAATTTCTCCGCATTGCAAGGTGCAATTCTGAAATTTTTTGCTTTTTCCTGCTCCTCTTAGCATGATAAACAAGATTCAAAGAGAGTGAGATGCCAGCTCCTTTCATTCAGTCAGTAGCTTCAATCATTTCTGGATGTTTTTCAATGGCAAAAATCAATGAATATTGTAAATGCACAAACAGTAATTTCTCCGCATTGCAAGGTGCAATTCTGAAATTTTTTGCTTTTTTCTGCTCCTCTTAGCATAATAAAGAAGATTCAAAGAGAGTGAGATGCCAGCTCCTTTCATTCAGTCAGTAGCTTCAAACATTTCTGGTATATGAATAACATGATGTTTTTCAATGGCAAAAATCAATGAATATTGTAAATGCACAAACAGTAATTTCTCTGCATTGCAAGGTGCAATTCTGAAATTTTTTGCTTTTTCCTGCTCCTCTTAGCATGATAAAGAAGATTCAAAGAGTGAGATGCCAGCTCCTTTCATTCAGTCAGTAGCTTCAATCATTTCTGGACGTTTTTCAATGGCAAAAATCAATGAATATTGTAAATGCACAAACAGTAATTTCTCCGCATTGCAAGGTGCAATTCTGAAATTTTTTGCTTTTTCCTGCTCCTCTTAGCATGATAAACAAGATTCAAAGAGAGTGAGATGCCAGCTCCTTTCATTCAGTCAGTAGCTTCAATCATTTCTGGACGTTTTTCAATGGCAAAAATCAATGAATATTGTAAATGCACAAACAGTAATTTCTCCGCATTGCAAGGTGAAATTCTGAAATTTTTTGCTTTTTCCTGCTCCTCTTAGCATGATAAAGAAGATTCAAAGAGTGAGATGCCAGCTCCTTTCATTGTCAGTAGCTTCAAACATTTCTGGTATATGAATAACGATGTTTTTCAATGGCAAAAATCAATGAATATTGTAAATGCACAAACAGTAATTTCTCCGCATTGCAAGGTGCAATTCTGAAATTTTTTGCTTTTTCCTGCTCCTCTTAGCATGATAAAGAAGATTCAAAGAGAGTGAGATGCCAGCTCCTCTCATTCAGTCAGTAGCTTCAATCATTTCTGGACGTTTTTCAATGGCAAAAATCAATGAATATTGTAAATGCACAAACAGTAATTTCTCCGCATTGCAAGGTGCAATTCTGAAATTTTTTGCTTTTTCCTGCTCCTCTTAGCATGATAAAGAAGATTCAAAGAGAGTGAGATGCCAGCTCCTTTCATTCAGTCAGTAGCTTCAAACATTTCTGGTATATGAATAACATAATGTTTTTCAATGGCAAAAATCAATGAATATTGTAAATGCACAAACAGTAATTTCTCCGCATTGCAAGGTGCAATTCTGAAATTTTTTGCTTTTTCCTGCTCCTCTTAGCATGATAAAGAAGATTCAAAGAGAGTGAGATGCCAGCTCCTTTCATTCAGTCAGTAGCTTCAAACATTTCTGGTATATGAATAACATGATGTTTTTCAATGGCAAAAATCAATGAATATTGTAAATGCACAAACAGTAATTTCTCCGCATTGCAAGGTGCAATTCTGAAATTTTTTGCTTTTTCCTGCTCCTCTTAGCATGATAAAGAAGATTCAAAGAGAGTGAGATGCCAGCTCCTTTCATTCAGTCAGTAGCTTCAATCATTTCTGGACGTTTTTCAATGGCAAAAATCATTGAATATTGTAAATGCACAAACAGTAATTTCTCCGCATTGCAAGGTGCAATTCTGAAATTTTTTGCTTTTTCCTGCTCCTCTTAGCATGATAAAGAAGATTCAAAGAGAGTGAGATGCCAGCTCCTTTCATTCAGTCAGTAGCTTCAATCATTTCTGGTATATGAATAACATGATGTTTTTCAATGGCAAAAATCAATGAATATTGTAAATGCACAAACAGTAATTTCTCCGCATTGCAAGGTGCAATTCTGAAATTTTTTGCTTTTTCCTGCTCCTCTTAGCATGATAAAGAAGATTCAAAGAGAGTGAGATGCCAGCTCCTTTCATTCAGTCAGTAGCTTCAATCATTTCTGGACGTTTTTCAATGGCAAAAATCAATGAATATTGTAAATGCACAAACAGTAATTTCTCCGCATTGCAAGGTGCAATTCTGAAATTTTTTGCTTTTTCCTGCTCCTCTTAGCATGATAAACAAGATTCAAAGAGAGTGAGATGCCAGCTCCTTTCATTCAGTCAGTAGCTTCAATCATTTCTGGACGTTTTTCAATGGCAAAAATCAATGAATATTGTAAATGCACAAACAGTAATTTCTCCGCATTGCAAGGTGCAATTCTGAAATTTTTTGCTTTTTCCTGCTCCTCTTAGCATGATAAAGAAGATTCAAAGAGAGTGAGATGCCAGCTCCTTTCATTCAGTCAGTAGCTTCAAACATTTCTGGTATATGAATAACATGATGTTTTTCAATGGCAAAAATCAATGAATATTGTAAATGCACAAACAGTAATTTCTCCGCATTGCAAGGTGCAATTCTGAAATTTTTTGCTTTTTCCTGCTCCTCTTAGCATGATAAAGAAGATTCAAAGAGAGTGAGATGCCAGCTCCTTTCATTCAGTCAGTAGCTTCAATCATTTCTGGACGTTTTTCAATGGCAAAAATCAATGAATATTGTAAATGCACAAAGAGTAATTTCTCCGCATTGCAAGGTGCAATTCTGAAATTTTTTGCTTTTTCCTGCTCCTCTTAGCATGATAAAGAAGATTCAAAGAGTGAGATGCCAGCTCCTTTCATTGTCAGTAGCTTCAAACATTTCTGGTATATGAATAACATGATGTTTTTCAATGGCAAAAATCAATGAATATTGTAAATGCACAAACAGTAATTTCTCCGCATTGCAAGGTGCAATTCTGAAATTTTTTGCTTTTTCCTGCTCCTCTTAGCATGATAAAGAAGATTCAAAGAGAGTGAGATGCCAGCTCCTTTCATTCAGTCAGTAGCTTCAATCATTTCTGGACGTTTTTCAATGGCAAAAATCATTGAATATTGTAAATGCACAAACAGTAATTTCTCCGCATTGCAAGGTGCAATTCTGAAATTTTTTGCTTTTTCCTGCTCCTCTTAGCATGATAAAGAAGATTCAAAGAGAGTGAGATGCCAGCTCCTTTCATTCAGTCAGTAGCTTCAATCATTTCTGGATGTTTTTCAATGGCAAAAATCAATGAATATTGTAAATGCACAAACAGTAATTTCTCCGCATTGCAAGGTGCAATTCTGAAATTTTTTGCTTTTTTCTGCTCCTCTTAGCATGATAAAGAAGATTCAAAGAGAGTGAGATGCCAGCTCCTTTCATTCAGTCAGTAGCTTCAAACATTTCTGGTATATGAATAACATGATGTTTTTCAATGGCAAAAATCAATGAATATTGTAAATGCACAAACAGTAATTTCTCCGCATTGCAAGGTGCAATTCTGAAATTTTTTGCTTTTTCCTGCTCCTCTTAGCATGATAAAGAAGATTCAAAGAGAGTGAGATGCCAGCTCCTTTCATTCAGTCAGTAGCTTCAATCATTTCTGGACGTTTTTCAATGGCAAAAATCAATGAATATTGTAAATGCACAAAGAGTAATTTCTCCGCATTGCAAGGTGCAATTCTGAAATTTTTTGCTTTTTCCTGCTCCTCTTAGCATGATAAAGAAGATTCAAAGAGTGAGATGCCAGCTCCTTTCATTGTCAGTAGCTTCAAACATTTCTGGTATATGAATAACATGATGTTTTTCAATGGCAAAAATCAATGAATATTGTAAATGCACAAACAGTAATTTCTCCGCATTGCAAGGTGCAATTCTGAAATTTTTTGCTTTTTCCTGCTCCTCTTAGCATGATAAAGAAGATTCAAAGAGATTGAGATGCCAGCTCCTTTCATTCAGTCAGTAGCTTCAATCATTTCTGGACGTTTTTCAATGGCAAAAATCATTGAATATTGTAAATGCACAAACAGTAATTTCTCCGCATTGCAAGGTGCAATTCTGAAATTTTTTGCTTTTTCCTGCTCCTCTTAGCATGATAAAGAAGATTCAAAGAGAGTGAGATGCCAGCTCCTTTCATTCAGTCAGTAGCTTCAATCATTTCTGGATGTTTTTCAATGGCAAAAATCAATGAATATTGTAAATGCACAAACAGTAATTTCTCCGCATTGCAAGGTGCAATTCTGAAATTTTTTGCTTTTTTCTGCTCCTCTTAGCATGATAAAGAAGATTCAAAGAGAGTGAGATGCCAGCTCCTTTCATTCAGTCAGTAGCTTCAAACATTTCTGGTATATGAATAACATGATGTTTTTCAATGGCAAAAATCAATGAATATTGTAAATGCACAAACAGTAATTTCTCCGCATTGCAAGGTGCAATTCTGAAATTTTTTGCTTTTTCCTGCTCCTCTTAGCATGATAAAGAAGATTCAAAGAGAGTGAGATGCCAGCTCCTTTCATTCAGTCAGTAGCTTCAATCATTTCTGGACGTTTTTCAATGGCAAAAATCAATGAATATTGTAAATGCACAAACAGTAATTTCTCCGCATTGCAAGGTGCAATTCTGAAATTTTTTGCTTTTTCCTGCTCCTCTTAGCATGATAAACAAGATTCAAAGAGAGTGAGATGCCAGCTCCTTTCATTCAGTCAGTAGCTTCAATCATTTCTGGATGTTTTTCAATGGCAAAAATCAATGAATATTGTAAATGCACAAACAGTAATTTCTCCGCATTGCAAGGTGCAATTCTGAAATTTTTTGCTTTTTCCTGCTCCTCTTAGCATGATAAAGAAGATTCAAAGAGAGTGAGATGCCAGCTCCTTTCATTCAGTCAGTAGCTTCAATCATTTCTGGACGTTTTTCAATGGCAAAAATCAATGAATATTGTAAATGCACAAACAGTAATTTCTCCGCATTGCAAGGTGCAATTCTGAAATTTTTTGCTTTTTCCTGCTCCTCTTAGCATGATAAAGAAGATTCAAAGAGAGTGAGATGCCAGCTCCTTTCATTCAGTCAGTAGCTTCAATCATTTCTGGACGTTTTTCAATGGCAAAAATCAATGAATATTGTAAATGCACAAACAGTAATTTCTCCGCATTGCAAGGTGCAATTCTGAAATTTTTTGCTTTTTCCTGCTCCTCTTAGCATGATAAAGAAGATTCAAAGAGAGCGAGATGCCAGCTCCTTTCATTCAGTCAGTAGCTTCAAACATTTCTGGTATATGAATAACATGATGTTTTTCAATGGCAAAAATCAATGAATATTGTAAATGCACAAACAGTAATTTCTCCGCATTGCAAGGTGCAATTCTGAAATTTTTTGCTTTTTCCTGCTCCTCTAAGCATGGTAAAGAAGATTCAAAGAGAGTGAGATGCCAGCTCCTTTCATTCAGTCAGTAGCTTCAATCATTTCTGGACGTTTTTCAATGGCAAAAATCAATGAATATTGTAAATGCACAAACAGTAATTTCTCGGCATTGCAAGGTGCAATTCTGAAATTTTTTGCTTTTTCCTGCTCCTCTTAGCATGATAAACAAGATTCAAACTGAATGAGATGCCAGCTCCTTTCATTCAGTCAGTAGCTTCAATCATTTCTGGACGTTTTTCAATGGCAAAAATCAATGAATATTGTAAATGCACAAACAGTAATTTCTCCGCATTGCAAGGTGCAATTCTGAAATTTTTTGCTTTTTCCTGCTCCTCTTAGCATGATAAAGAAGATTCAAAGAGAGTGAGATGCCAGCTCCTTTCATTCAGTCAGTAGCTTCAAACATTTCTGGTATATGAATAACATGATGTTTTTCAATGGCAAAAATCAATGAATATTGTAAATGCACAAACAGTAATTTCTCCGCATTGCAAGGTGCAATTCTGAAATTTTTTGCTTTTTCCTGCTCCACTTAGCATGATAAACAAGATTCAAAGAGAGTGAGATGCCAGCTCCTTTCATTCAGTCAGTAGCTTCAATCATTTCTGGACGTTTTTCAATGGCAAAAATCAATGAATATTGTAAATGCACAAACAGTAATTTCTCCGCATTGCAAGGTGCAATTCTGAATTTTTTTGCTTTTTCCTGCTCCTCTTAGCATGATAAAGAAGATTCAAAGAGAGTGAGATGCCAGCTCCTTTCATTCAGTCAGTAGCTTCAAACATTTCTGGTATATGAATAACATGATGTTTTTCAATGGCAAAAATCAATGAATATTGTAAATGCACAAACAGTAATTTCTCCGCATTGCAAGGTGCAATTTTGAAATTTTTTGCTTTTTCCTGCTCCTCTTAGCATGATAAAGAAGATTCAAAGAGAGTGAGATGCCAGCTCCTTTCATTCAGTCAGTAGCTTCAATCATTTCTGGACGTTTTTCAATGGCAAAAATCAATGAATATTGTAAATGCACAAACAGTAATTTCTCCGCATTGCAAGGTGCAATTCTGAAATTTTTTGCTTTTTCCTGCTCCTCTTAGCATGATAAACAAGATTCAAAGAGAGTGAGATGCCAGCTCCTTTCATTCAGTCAGTAGCTTCAATCATTTCTGGATGTTTTTCAATGGCAAAAATCAATGAATATTGTAAATGCACAAACAGTAATTTCTCCGCATTGCAAGGTGCAATTCTGAAATTTTTTGCTTTTTTCTGCTCCTCTTAGCATAATAAAGAAGATTCAAAGAGAGTGAGATGCCAGCTCCTTTCATTCAGTCAGTAGCTTCAAACATTTCTGGTATATGAATAACATGATGTTTTTCAATGGCAAAAATCAATGAATATTGTAAATGCACAAACAGTAATTTCTCTGCATTGCAAGGTGCAATTCTGAAATTTTTTGCTTTTTCCTGCTCCTCTTAGCATGATAAAGAAGATTCAAAGAGTGAGATGCCAGCTCCTTTCATTCAGTCAGTAGCTTCAATCATTTCTGGACGTTTTTCAATGGCAAAAATCAATGAATATTGTAAATGCACAAACAGTAATTTCTCCGCATTGCAAGGTGCAATTCTGAAATTTTTTGCTTTTTCCTGCTCCTCTTAGCATGATAAACAAGATTCAAAGAGAGTGAGATGCCAGCTCCTTTCATTCAGTCAGTAGCTTCAATCATTTCTGGACGTTTTTCAATGGCAAAAATCAATGAATATTGTAAATGCACAAACAGTAATTTCTCCGCATTGCAAGGTGAAATTCTGAAATTTTTTGCTTTTTCCTGCTCCTCTTAGCATGATAAAGAAGATTCAAAGAGTGAGATGCCAGCTCCTTTCATTGTCAGTAGCTTCAAACATTTCTGGTATATGAATAACGATGTTTTTCAATGGCAAAAATCAATGAATATTGTAAATGCACAAACAGTAATTTCTCCGCATTGCAAGGTGCAATTCTGAAATTTTTTGCTTTTTCCTGCTCCTCTTAGCATGATAAAGAAGATTCAAAGAGAGTGAGATGCCAGCTCCTCTCATTCAGTCAGTAGCTTCAATCATTTCTGGACGTTTTTCAATGGCAAAAATCAATGAATATTGTAAATGCACAAACAGTAATTTCTCCGCATTGCAAGGTGCAATTCTGAAATTTTTTGCTTTTTCCTGCTCCTCTTAGCATGATAAAGAAGATTCAAAGAGAGTGAGATGCCAGCTCCTTTCATTCAGTCAGTAGCTTCAAACATTTCTGGTATATGAATAACATGATGTTTTTCAATGGCAAAAATCAATGAATATTGTAAATGCACAAACAGTAATTTCTCCGCATTGCAAGGTGCAATTCTGAAATTTTTTGCTTTTTCCTGCTCCTCTTAGCATGATAAAGAAGATTCAAAGAGAGTGAGATGCCAGCTCCTTTCATTCAGTCAGTAGCTTCAAACATTTCTGGTATATGAATAACATGATGTTTTTCAATGGCAAAAATCAATGAATATTGTAAATGCACAAACAGTAATTTCTCCGCATTGCAAGGTGCAATTCTGAAATTTTTTGCTTTTTCCTGCTCCTCTTAGCATGATAAAGAAGATTCAAAGAGAGTGAGATGCCAGCTCCTTTCATTCAGTCAGTAGCTTCAATCATTTCTGGACGTTTTTCAATGGCAAAAATCATTGAATATTGTAAATGCACAAACAGTAATTTCTCCGCATTGCAAGGTGCAATTTTGAAATTTTTTGCTTTTTCCTGCTCCTCTTAGCATGATAAAGAAGATTCAAAGAGAGTGAGATGCCAGCTCCTTTCATTCAGTCAGTAGCTTCAATCATTTCTGGACGTTTTTCAATGGCAAAAATCAATGAATATTGTAAATGCACAAACAGTAATTTCTCCGCATTGCAAGGTGCAATTCTGAAATTTTTTGCTTTTTCCTGCTCCTCTTAGCATGATAAACAAGATTCAAAGAGAGTGAGATGCCAGCTCCTTTCATTCAGTCAGTAGCTTCAATCATTTCTGGATGTTTTTCAATGGCAAAAATCAATGAATATTGTAAATGCACAAACAGTAATTTCTCCGCATTGCAAGGTGCAATTCTGAAATTTTTTGCTTTTTTCTGCTCCTCTTAGCATAATAAAGAAGATTCAAAGAGAGTGAGATGCCAGCTCCTTTCATTCAGTCAGTAGCTTCAAACATTTCTGGTATATGAATAACATGATGTTTTTCAATGGCAAAAATCAATGAATATTGTAAATGCACAAACAGTAATTTCTCTGCATTGCAAGGTGCAATTCTGAAATTTTTTGCTTTTTCCTGCTCCTCTTAGCATGATAAAGAAGATTCAAAGAGTGAGATGCCAGCTCCTTTCATTCAGTCAGTAGCTTCAATCATTTCTGGACGTTTTTCAATGGCAAAAATCAATGAATATTGTAAATGCACAAACAGTAATTTCTCCGCATTGTAAGGTGCAATTCTGAAATTTTTTGCTTTTTCCTGCTCCTCTTAGCATGATAAACAAGATTCAAAGAGAGTGAGATGCCAGCTCCTTTCATTCAGTCAGTAGCTTCAATCATTTCTGGACGTTTTTCAATGGCAAAAATCAATGAATATTGTAAATGCACAAACAGTAATTTCTCCGCATTGCAAGGTGAAATTCTGAAATTTTTTGCTTTTTCCTGCTCCTCTTAGCATGATAAAGAAGATTCAAAGAGTGAGATGCCAGCTCCTTTCATTGTCAGTAGCTTCAAACATTTCTGGTATATGAATAACGATGTTTTTCAATGGCAAAAATCAATGAATATTGTAAATGCACAAACAGTAATTTCTCCGCATTGCAAGGTGCAATTCTGAAATTTTTTGCTTTTTCCTGCTCCTCTTAGCATGATAAAGAAGATTCAAAGAGAGTGAGATGCCAGCTCCTCTCATTCAGTCAGTAGCTTCAATCATTTCTGGACGTTTTTCAATGGCAAAAATCAATGAATATTGTAAATGCACAAACAGTAATTTCTCCGCATTGCAAGGTGCAATTCTGAAATTTTTTGCTTTTTCCTGCTCCTCTTAGCATGATAAAGAAGATTCAAAGAGAGTGAGATGCCAGCTCCTTTCATTCAGTCAGTAGCTTCAAACATTTCTGGTATATGAATAACATAATGTTTTTCAATGGCAAAAATCAATGAATATTGTAAATGCACAAACAGTAATTTCTCCGCATTGCAAGGTGCAATTCTGAAATTTTTTGCTTTTTCCTGCTCCTCTTAGCATGATAAAGAAGATTCAAAGAGAGTGAGATGCCAGCTCCTTTCATTCAGTCAGTAGCTTCAAACATTTCTGGTATATGAATAACATGATGTTTTTCAATGGCAAAAATCAATGAATATTGTAAATGCACAAACAGTAATTTCTCCGCATTGCAAGGTGCAATTCTGAAATTTTTTGCTTTTTCCTGCTCCTCTTAGCATGATAAAGAAGATTCAAAGAGAGTGAGATGCCAGCTCCTTTCATTCAGTCAGTAGCTTCAATCATTTCTGGACGTTTTTCAATGGCAAAAATCATTGAATATTGTAAATGCACAAACAGTAATTTCTCCGCATTGCAAGGTGCAATTCTGAAATTTTTTGCTTTTTCCTGCTCCTCTTAGCATGATAAAGAAGATTCAAAGAGAGTGAGATGCCAGCTCCTTTCATTCAGTCAGTAGCTTCAATCATTTCTGGTATATGAATAACATGATGTTTTTCAATGGCAAAAATCAATGAATATTGTAAATGCACAAACAGTAATTTCTCCGCATTGCAAGGTGCAATTCTGAAATTTTTTGCTTTTTCCTGCTCCTCTTAGCATGATAAAGAAGATTCAAAGAGAGTGAGATGCCAGCTCCTTTCATTCAGTCAGTAGCTTCAATCATTTCTGGACGTTTTTCAATGGCAAAAATCAATGAATATTGTAAATGCACAAACAGTAATTTCTCCGCATTGCAAGGTGCAATTCTGAAATTTTTTGCTTTTTCCTGCTCCTCTTAGCATGATAAACAAGATTCAAAGAGAGTGAGATGCCAGCTCCTTTCATTCAGTCAGTAGCTTCAATCATTTCTGGACGTTTTTCAATGGCAAAAATCAATGAATATTGTAAATGCACAAACAGTAATTTCTCCGCATTGCAAGGTGCAATTCTGAAATTTTTTGCTTTTTCCTGCTCCTCTTAGCATGATAAAGAAGATTCAAAGAGAGTGAGATGCCAGCTCCTTTCATTCAGTCAGTAGCTTCAAACATTTCTGGTATATGAATAACATGATGTTTTTCAATGGCAAAAATCAATGAATATTGTAAATGCACAAACAGTAATTTCTCCGCATTGCAAGGTGCAATTCTGAAATTTTTTGCTTTTTCCTGCTCCTCTTAGCATGATAAAGAAGATTCAAAGAGAGTGAGATGCCAGCTCCTTTCATTCAGTCAGTAGCTTCAATCATTTCTGGACGTTTTTCAATGGCAAAAATCAATGAATATTGTAAATGCACAAAGAGTAATTTCTCCGCATTGCAAGGTGCAATTCTGAAATTTTTTGCTTTTTCCTGCTCCTCTTAGCATGATAAAGAAGATTCAAAGAGTGAGATGCCAGCTCCTTTCATTGTCAGTAGCTTCAAACATTTCTGGTATATGAATAACATGATGTTTTTCAATGGCAAAAATCAATGAATATTGTAAATGCACAAACAGTAATTTCTCCGCATTGCAAGGTGCAATTCTGAAATTTTTTGCTTTTTCCTGCTCCTCTTAGCATGATAAAGAAGATTCAAAGAGAGTGAGATGCCAGCTCCTTTCATTCAGTCAGTAGCTTCAATCATTTCTGGACGTTTTTCAATGGCAAAAATCATTGAATATTGTAAATGCACAAACAGTAATTTCTCCGCATTGCAAGGTGCAATTCTGAAATTTTTTGCTTTTTCCTGCTCCTCTTAGCATGATAAAGAAGATTCAAAGAGAGTGAGATGCCAGCTCCTTTCATTCAGTCAGTAGCTTCAATCATTTCTGGATGTTTTTCAATGGCAAAAATCAATGAATATTGTAAATGCACAAACAGTAATTTCTCCGCATTGCAAGGTGCAATTCTGAAATTTTTTGCTTTTTTCTGCTCCTCTTAGCATGATAAAGAAGATTCAAAGAGAGTGAGATGCCAGCTCCTTTCATTCAGTCAGTAGCTTCAAACATTTCTGGTATATGAATAACATGATGTTTTTCAATGGCAAAAATCAATGAATATTGTAAATGCACAAACAGTAATTTCTCCGCATTGCAAGGTGCAATTCTGAAATTTTTTGCTTTTTCCTGCTCCTCTTAGCATGATAAAGAAGATTCAAAGAGAGTGAGATGCCAGCTCCTTTCATTCAGTCAGTAGCTTCAATCATTTCTGGACGTTTTTCAATGGCAAAAATCAATGAATATTGTAAATGCACAAAGAGTAATTTCTCCGCATTGCAAGGTGCAATTCTGAAATTTTTTGCTTTTTCCTGCTCCTCTTAGCATGATAAAGAAGATTCAAAGAGTGAGATGCCAGCTCCTTTCATTGTCAGTAGCTTCAAACATTTCTGGTATATGAATAACATGATGTTTTTCAATGGCAAAAATCAATGAATATTGTAAATGCACAAACAGTAATTTCTCCGCATTGCAAGGTGCAATTCTGAAATTTTTTGCTTTTTCCTGCTCCTCTTAGCATGATAAAGAAGATTCAAAGAGAGTGAGATGCCAGCTCCTTTCATTCAGTCAGTAGCTTCAATCATTTCTGGACGTTTTTCAATGGCAAAAATCATTGAATATTGTAAATGCACAAACAGTAATTTCTCCGCATTGCAAGGTGCAATTCTGAAATTTTTTGCTTTTTCCTGCTCCTCTTAGCATGATAAAGAAGATTCAAAGAGAGTGAGATGCCAGCTCCTTTCATTCAGTCAGTAGCTTCAATCATTTCTGGATGTTTTTCAATGGCAAAAATCAATGAATATTGTAAATGCACAAACAGTAATTTCTCCGCATTGCAAGGTGCAATTCTGAAATTTTTTGCTTTTTTCTGCTCCTCTTAGCATGATAAAGAAGATTCAAAGAGAGTGAGATGCCAGCTCCTTTCATTCAGTCAGTAGCTTCAAACATTTCTGGTATATGAATAACATGATGTTTTTCAATGGCAAAAATCAATGAATATTGTAAATGCACAAACAGTAATTTCTCCGCATTGCAAGGTGCAATTCTGAAATTTTTTGCTTTTTCCTGCTCCTCTTAGCATGATAAAGAAGATTCAAAGAGAGTGAGATGCCAGCTCCTTTCATTCAGTCAGTAGCTTCAATCATTTCTGGATGTTTTTCAATGGCAAAAATCAATGAATATTGTAAATGCACAAACAGTAATTTCTCCGCATTGCAAGGTGCAATTCTGAAATTTTTTGCTTTTTCCTGCTCCTCTTAGCATGATAAACAAGATTCAAAGAGAGTGAGATGCCAGCTCCTTTCATTCAGTCAGTAGCTTCAATCATTTCTGGATGTTTTTCAATGGCAAAAATCAATGAATATTGTAAATGCACAAACAGTAATTTCTCCGCATTGCAAGGTGCAATTCTGAAATTTTTTGCTTTTTCCTGCTCCTCTTAGCATGATAAAGAAGATTCAAAGAGAGTGAGATGCCAGCTCCTTTCATTCAGTCAGTAGCTTCAATCATTTCTGGACGTTTTTCAATGGCAAAAATCAATGAATATTGTAAATGCACAAACAGTAATTTCTCCGCATTGCAAGGTGCAATTCTGAAATTTTTTGCTTTTTCCTGCTCCTCTTAGCATGATAAAGAAGATTCAAAGAGAGTGAGATGCCAGCTCCTTTCATTCAGTCAGTAGCTTCAAACATTTCTGGTATATGAATAACATGATGTTTTTCAATGGCAAAAATCAATGAATATTGTAAATGCACAAACAGTAATTTCTCCGCATTGCAAGGTGCAATTCTGAAATTTTTTGCTTTTTCCTGCTCCTCTAAGCATGGTAAAGAAGATTCAAAGAGAGTGAGATGCCAGCTCCTTTCATTCAGTCAGTAGCTTCAATCATTTCTGGACGTTTTTCAATGGCAAAAATCAATGAATATTGTAAATGCACAAACAGTAATTTCTCGGCATTGCAAGGTGCAATTCTGAAATTTTTTGCTTTTTCCTGCTCCTCTTAGCATGATAAACAAGATTCAAAGAGAGTGAGATGCCAGCTCCTTTCATTCAGTCAGTAGCTTCAATCATTTCTGGACGTTTTTCAATGGCAAAAATCAATGAATATTGTAAATGCACAAACAGTAATTTCTCCGCATTGCAAGGTGCAATTCTGAAATTTTTTGCTTTTTCCTGCTCCTCTTAGCATGATAAAGAAGATTCAAAGAGAGTGAGATGCCAGCTCCTTTCATTCAGTCAGTAGCTTCAAACATTTCTGGTATATGAATAACATGATGTTTTTCAATGGCAAAAATCAATGAATATTGTAAATGCACAAACAGTAATTTCTCCGCATTGCAAGGTGCAATTCTGAAATTTTTTGCTTTTTCCTGCTCCTCTTAGCATGATAAAGAAGATTCAAAGAGAGTGAGATGCCAGCTCCTTTCATTCAGTCAGTAGCTTCAATCATTTCTGGACGTTTTTCAATGGCAAAAATCAATGAATATTGTAAATGCACAAAGAGTAATTTCTCCGCATTGCAAGGTGCAATTCTGAAATTTTTTGCTTTTTCCTGCTCCTCTTAGCATGATAAAGAAGATTCAAAGAGTGAGATGCCAGCTCCTTTCATTGTCAGTAGCTTCAAACATTTCTGGTATATGAATAACATGATGTTTTTCAATGGCAAAAATCAATGAATATTGTAAATGCACAAACAGTAATTTCTCCGCATTGCAAGGTGCAATTCTGAAATTTTTTGCTTTTTCCTGCTCCTCTTAGCATGATAAAGAAGATTCAAAGAGAGTGAGATGCCAGCTCCTTTCATTCAGTCAGTAGCTTCAATCATTTCTGGACGTTTTTCAATGGCAAAAATCATTGAATATTGTAAATGCACAAACAGTAATTTCTCCGCATTGCAAGGTGCAATTCTGAAATTTTTTGCTTTTTCCTGCTCCTCTTAGCATGATAAAGAAGATTCAAAGAGAGTGAGATGCCAGCTCCTTTCATTCAGTCAGTAGCTTCAATCATTTCTGGATGTTTTTCAATGGCAAAAATCAATGAATATTGTAAATGCACAAACAGTAATTTCTCCGCATTGCAAGGTGCAATTCTGAAATTTTTTGCTTTTTTCTGCTCCTCTTAGCATGATAAAGAAGATTCAAAGAGAGTGAGATGCCAGCTCCTTTCATTCAGTCAGTAGCTTCAAACATTTCTGGTATATGAATAACATGATGTTTTTCAATGGCAAAAATCAATGAATATTGTAAATGCACAAACAGTAATTTCTCCGCATTGCAAGGTGCAATTCTGAAATTTTTTGCTTTTTCCTGCTCCTCTTAGCATGATAAAGAAGATTCAAAGAGAGTGAGATGCCAGCTCCTTTCATTCAGTCAGTAGCTTCAATCATTTCTGGATGTTTTTCAATGGCAAAAATCAATGAATATTGTAAATGCACAAACAGTAATTTCTCCGCATTGCAAGGTGCAAATCTGAAATTTTTTGCTTTTTCCTGCTCCTCTTAGCATGATAAACAAGATTCAAAGAGAGTGAGATGCCAGCTCCTTTCATTCAGTCAGTAGCTTCAATCATTTCTGGATGTTTTTCAATGGCAAAAATCAATGAATATTGTAAATGCACAAACAGTAATTTCTCCGCATTGCAAGGTGCAATTCTGAAATTTTTTGCTTTTTCCTGCTCCTCTTAGCATGATAAAGAAGATTCAAAGAGAGTGAGATGCCAGCTCCTTTCATTCAGTCAGTAGCTTCAATCATTTCTGGACGTTTTTCAATGGCAAAAATCAATGAATATTGTAAATGCACAAACAGTAATTTCTCCGCATTGCAAGGTGCAATTCTGAAATTTTTTGCTTTTTCCTGCTCCTCTTAGCATGATAAAGAAGATTCAAAGAGAGTGAGATGCCAGCTCCTTTCATTCAGTCAGTAGCTTCAAACATTTCTGGTATATGAATAACGTGATGTTTTTCAATGGCAAAAATCAATGAATATTGTAAATGCACAAACAGTAATTTCTCCGCATTGCAAGGTGCAATTCTGAAATTTTTTGCTTTTTCCTGCTCCTCTAAGCATGGTAAAGAAGATTCAAAGAGAGTGAGATGCCAGCTCCTTTCATTCAGTCAGTAGCTTCAATCATTTCTGGACGTTTTTCAATGGCAAAAATCAATGAATATTGTAAATGCACAAACAGTAATTTCTCGGCATTGCAAGGTGCAATTCTGAAATTTTTTGCTTTTTCCTGCTCCTCTTAGCATGATAAACAAGATTCAAACTGAATGAGATGCCAGCTCCTTTCATTCAGTCAGTAGCTTCAATCATTTCTGGACGTTTTTCAATGGCAAAAATCAATGAATATTGTAAATGCACAAACAGTAATTTCTCCGCATTGCAAGGTGCAATTCTGAAATTTTTTGCTTTTTCCTGCTCCTCTTAGCATGATAAAGAAGATTCAAAGAGAGTGAGATGCCAGCTCCTTTCATTCAGTCAGTAGCTTCAAACATTTCTGGTATATGAATAACATGATGTTTTTCAATGGCAAAAATCAATGAATATTGTAAATGCACAAACAGTAATTTCTCCGCATTGCAAGGTGCAATTCTGAAATTTTTTGCTTTTTCCTGCTCCACTTAGCATGATAAACAAGATTCAAAGAGAGTGAGATGCCAGCTCCTTTCATTCAGTCAGTAGCTTCAATCATTTCTGGACGTTTTTCAATGGCAAAAATCAATGAATATTGTAAATGCACAAACAGTAATTTCTCCGCATTGCAAGGTGCAATTCTGAATTTTTTTGCTTTTTCCTGCTCCTCTTAGCTTGATAAAGAAGATTCAAAGAGAGTGAGATGCCAGCTCCTTTCATTCAGTCAGTAGCTTCAAACATTTCTGGTATATGAATAACATGATGTTTTTCAATGGCAAAAATCAATGAATATTGTAAATGCACAAACAGTAATTTCTCCGCATTGCAAGGTGCAATTTTGAAATTTTTTGCTTTTTCCTGCTCCTCTTAGCATGATAAAGAAGATTCAAAGAGAGTGAGATGCCAGCTCCTTTCATTCAGTCAGTAGCTTCAATCATTTCTGGACGTTTTTCAATGGCAAAAATCAATGAATATTGTAAATGCACAAACAGTAATTTCTCCGCATTGCAAGGTGCAATTCTGAAATTTTTTGCTTTTTCCTGCTCCTCAGCATGATAAACAAGATTCAAAGAGAGTGAGATGCCAGCTCCTTTCATTCAGTCAGTAGCTTCAATCATTTCTGGATGTTTTTCAATGGCAAAAATCAATGAATATTGTAAATGCACAAACAGTAATTTCTCCGCATTGCAAGGTGCAATTCTGAAATTTTTTGCTTTTTTCTGCTCCTCTTAGCATAATAAAGAAGATTCAAAGAGAGTGAGATGCCAGCTCCTTTCATTCAGTCAGTAGCTTCAAACATTTCTGGTATATGAATAACATGATGTTTTTCAATGGCAAAAATCAATGAATATTGTAAATGCACAAACAGTAATTTCTCTGCATTGCAAGGTGCAATTCTGAAATTTTTTGCTTTTTCCTGCTCCTCTTAGCATGATAAAGAAGATTCAAAGAGTGAGATGCCAGCTCCTTTCATTCAGTCAGTAGCTTCAATCATTTCTGGACGTTTTTCAATGGCAAAAATCAATGAATATTGTAAATGCACAAACAGTAATTTCTCCGCATTGCAAGGTGCAATTCTGAAATTTTTTGCTTTTTCCTGCTCCTCTTAGCATGATAAACAAGATTCAAAGAGAGTGAGATGCCAGCTCCTTTCATTCAGTCAGTAGCTTCAATCATTTCTGGACGTTTTTCAATGGCAAAAATCAATGAATATTGTAAATGCACAAACAGTAATTTCTCCGCATTGCAAGGTGAAATTCTGAAATTTTTTGCTTTTTCCTGCTCCTCTTAGCATGATAAAGAAGATTCAAAGAGTGAGATGCCAGCTCCTTTCATTGTCAGTAGCTTCAAACATTTCTGGTATATGAATAACGATGTTTTTCAATGGCAAAAATCAATGAATATTGTAAATGCACAAACAGTAATTTCTCCGCATTGCAAGGTGCAATTCTGAAATTTTTTGCTTTTTCCTGCTCCTCTTAGCATGATAAAGAAGATTCAAAGAGAGTGAGATGCCAGCTCCTTTCATTCAGTCAGTAGCTTCAATCATTTCTGGACGTTTTTCAATGGCAAAAATCAATGAATATTGTAAATGCACAAACAGTAATTTCTCCGCATTGCAAGGTGCAATTCTGAAATTTTTTGCTTTTTCCTGCTCCTCTTAGCATGATAAAGAAGATTCAAAGAGAGTGAGATGCCAGCTCCTTTCATTCAGTCAGTAGCTTCAAACATTTCTGGTATATGAATAACATGATGTTTTTCAATGGCAAAAATCAATGAATATTGTAAATGCACAAACAGTAATTTCTCCGCATTGCAAGGTGCAATTCTGAAATTTTTTGCTTTTTCCTGCTCCTCTTAGCATGATAAAGAAGATTCAAAGAGAGTGAGATGCCAGCTCCTTTCATTCAGTCAGTAGCTTCAATCATTTCTGGACGTTTTTCAATGGCAAAAATCAATGAATATTGTAAATGCACAAACAGTAATTTCTCCGCATTGCAAGGTGCAATTCTGAAATTTTTTGCTTTTTCCTGCTCCTCTTAGCATGATAAACAAGATTCAAAGAGAGTGAGATGCCAGCTCCTTTCATTCAGTCAGTAGCTTCAATCATTTCTGGACGTTTTTCAATGGCAAAAATCAATGAATATTGTAAATGCACAAACAGTAATTTCTCCGCATTGCAAGGTGCAATTCTGAAATTTTTTGCTTTTTCCTGCTCCTCTTAGCATGATAAAGAAGATTCAAAGAGAGTGAGATGCCAGCTCCTTTCATTCAGTCAGTAGCTTCAAACATTTCTGGTATATGAATAACATGATGTTTTTCAATGGCAAAAATCAATGAATATTGTAAATGCACAAACAGTAATTTCTCCGCATTGCAAGGTGCAATTCTGAAATTTTTTGCTTTTTCCTGCTCCTCTTAGCATGATAAAGAAGATTCAAAGAGAGTGAGATGCCAGCTCCTTTCATTCAGTCAGTAGCTTCAATCATTTCTGGACGTTTTTCAATGGCAAAAATCAATGAATATTGTAAATGCACAAAGAGTAATTTCTCCGCATTGCAAGGTGCAATTCTGAAATTTTTTGCTTTTTCCTGCTCCTCTTAGCATGATAAAGAAGATTCAAAGAGTGAGATGCCAGCTCCTTTCATTGTCAGTAGCTTCAAACATTTCTGGTATATGAATAACATGATGTTTTTCAATGGCAAAAATCAATGAATATTGTAAATGCACAAACAGTAATTTCTCCGCATTGCAAGGTGCAATTCTGAAATTTTTTGCTTTTTCCTGCTCCTCTTAGCATGATAAAGAAGATTCAAAGAGAGTGAGATGCCAGCTCCTTTCATTCAGTCAGTAGCTTCAATCATTTCTGGACGTTTTTCAATGGCAAAAATCATTGAATATTGTAAATGCACAAACAGTAATTTCTCCGCATTGCAAGGTGCAATTCTGAAATTTTTTGCTTTTTCCTGCTCCTCTTAGCATGATAAAGAAGATTCAAAGAGAGTGAGATGCCAGCTCCTTTCATTCAGTCAGTAGCTTCAATCATTTCTGGATGTTTTTCAATGGCAAAAATCAATGAATATTGTAAATGCACAAACAGTAATTTCTCCGCATTGCAAGGTGCAATTCTGAAATTTTTTGCTTTTTTCTGCTCCTCTTAGCATGATAAAGAAGATTCAAAGAGAGTGAGATGCCAGCTCCTTTCATTCAGTCAGTAGCTTCAAACATTTCTGGTATATGAATAACATGATGTTTTTCAATGGCAAAAATCAATGAATATTGTAAATGCACAAACAGTAATTTCTCCGCATTGCAAGGTGCAATTCTGAAATTTTTTGCTTTTTCCTGCTCCTCTTAGCATGATAAAGAAGATTCAAAGAGAGTGAGATGCCAGCTCCTTTCATTCAGTCAGTAGCTTCAATCATTTCTGGACGTTTTTCAATGGCAAAAATCAATGAATATTGTAAATGCACAAAGAGTAATTTCTCCGCATTGCAAGGTGCAATTCTGAAATTTTTTGCTTTTTCCTGCTCCTCTTAGCATGATAAAGAAGATTCAAAGAGTGAGATGCCAGCTCCTTTCATTGTCAGTAGCTTCAAACATTTCTGGTATATGAATAACATGATGTTTTTCAATGGCAAAAATCAATGAATATTGTAAATGCACAAACAGTAATTTCTCCGCATTGCAAGGTGCAATTCTGAAATTTTTTGCTTTTTCCTGCTCCTCTTAGCATGATAAAGAAGATTCAAAGAGAGTGAGATGCCAGCTCCTTTCATTCAGTCAGTAGCTTCAATCATTTCTGGACGTTTTTCAATGGCAAAAATCATTGAATATTGTAAATGCACAAACAGTAATTTCTCCGCATTGCAAGGTGCAATTCTGAAATTTTTTGCTTTTTCCTGCTCCTCTTAGCATGATAAAGAAGATTCAAAGAGAGTGAGATGCCAGCTCCTTTCATTCAGTCAGTAGCTTCAATCATTTCTGGATGTTTTTCAATGGCAAAAATCAATGAATATTGTAAATGCACAAACAGTAATTTCTCCGCATTGCAAGGTGCAATTCTGAAATTTTTTGCTTTTTTCTGCTCCTCTTAGCATGATAAAGAAGATTCAAAGAGAGTGAGATGCCAGCTCCTTTCATTCAGTCAGTAGCTTCAAACATTTCTGGTATATGAATAACATGATGTTTTTCAATGGCAAAAATCAATGAATATTGTAAATGCACAAACAGTAATTTCTCCGCATTGCAAGGTGCAATTCTGAAATTTTTTGCTTTTTCCTGCTCCTCTTAGCATGATAAAGAAGATTCAAAGAGAGTGAGATGCCAGCTCCTTTCATTCAGTCAGTAGCTTCAATCATTTCTGGATGTTTTTCAATGGCAAAAATCAATGAATATTGTAAATGCACAAACAGTAATTTCTCCGCATTGCAAGGTGCAATTCTGAAATTTTTTGCTTTTTCCTGCTCCTCTTAGCATGATAAACAAGATTGAAAGAGAGTGAGATGCCAGCTCCTTTCATTCAGTCAGTAGCTTCAATCATTTCTGGATGTTTTTCAATGGCAAAAATCAATGAATATTGTAAATGCACAAACAGTAATTTCTCCGCATTGCAAGGTGCAATTCTGAAATTTTTTGCTTTTTCCTGCTCCTCTTAGCATGATAAAGAAGATTCAAAGAGAGTGAGATGCCAGCTCCTTTCATTCAGTCAGTAGCTTCAATCATTTCTGGACGTTTTTCAATGGCAAAAATCAATGAATATTGTAAATGCACAAACAGTAATTTCTCCGCATTGCAAGGTGCAATTCTGAAATTTTTTGCTTTTTCCTGCTCCTCTTAGCATGATAAAGAAGATTCAAAGAGAGTGAGATGCCAGCTCCTTTCATTCAGTCAGTAGCTTCAAACATTTCTGGTATATGAATAACATGATGTTTTTCAATGGCAAAAATCAATGAATATTGTAAATGCACAAACAGTAATTTCTCCGCATTGCAAGGTGCAATTCTGAAATTTTTTGCTTTTTCCTGCTCCTCTAAGCATGGTAAAGAAGATTCAAAGAGAGTGAGATGCCAGCTCCTTTCATTCAGTCAGTAGCTTCAATCATTTCTGGACGTTTTTCAATGGCAAAAATCAATGAATATTGTAAATGCACAAACAGTAATTTCTCGGCATTGCAAGGTGCAATTCTGAAATTTTTTGCTTTTTCCTGCTCCTCTTAGCATGATAAACAAGATTCAAAGAGAGTGAGATGCCAGCTCCTTTCATTCAGTCAGTAGCTTCAATCATTTCTGGACGTTTTTCAATGGCAAAAATCAATGAATATTGTAAATGCACAAACAGTAATTTCTCCGCATTGCAAGGTGCAATTCTGAAATTTTTTGCTTTTTCCTGCTCCTCTTAGCATGATAAAGAAGATTCAAAGAGAGTGAGATGCCAGCTCCTTTCATTCAGTCAGTAGCTTCAAACATTTCTGGTATATGAATAACATGATGTTTTTCAATGGCAAAAATCAATGAATATTGTAAATGCACAAACAGTAATTTCTCCGCATTGCAAGGTGCAATTCTGAAATTTTTTGCTTTTTCCTGCTCCTCTTAGCATGATAAAGAAGATTCAAAGAGAGTGAGATGCCAGCTCCTTTCATTCAGTCAGTAGCTTCAATCATTTCTGGACGTTTTTCAATGGCAAAAATCAATGAATATTGTAAATGCACAAAGAGTAATTTCTCCGCATTGCAAGGTGCAATTCTGAAATTTTTTGCTTTTTCCTGCTCCTCTTAGCATGATAAAGAAGATTCAAAGAGTGAGATGCCAGCTCCTTTCATTGTCAGTAGCTTCAAACATTTCTGGTATATGAATAACATGATGTTTTTCAATGGCAAAAATCAATGAATATTGTAAATGCACAAACAGTAATTTCTCCGCATTGCAAGGTGCAATTCTGAAATTTTTTGCTTTTTCCTGCTCCTCTTAGCATGATAAAGAAGATTCAAAGAGAGTGAGATGCCAGCTCCTTTCATTCAGTCAGTAGCTTCAATCATTTCTGGACGTTTTTCAATGGCAAAAATCATTGAATATTGTAAATGCACAAACAGTAATTTCTCCGCATTGCAAGGTGCAATTCTGAAATTTTTTGCTTTTTCCTGCTCCTCTTAGCATGATAAAGAAGATTCAAAGAGAGTGAGATGCCAGCTCCTTTCATTCAGTCAGTAGCTTCAATCATTTCTGGATGTTTTTCAATGGCAAAAATCAATGAATATTGTAAATGCACAAACAGTAATTTCTCCGCATTGCAAGGTGCAATTCTGAAATTTTTTGCTTTTTTCTGCTCCTCTTAGCATGATAAAGAAGATTCAAAGAGAGTGAGATGCCAGCTCCTTTCATTCAGTCAGTAGCTTCAAACATTTCTGGTATATGAATAACATGATGTTTTTCAATGGCAAAAATCAATGAATATTGTAAATGCACAAACAGTAATTTCTCCGCATTGCAAGGTGCAATTCTGAAATTTTTTGCTTTTTCCTGCTCCTCTTAGCATGATAAAGAAGATTCAAAGAGAGTGAGATGCCAGCTCCTTTCATTCAGTCAGTAGCTTCAATCATTTCTGGATGTTTTTCAATGGCAAAAATCAATGAATATTGTAAATGCACAAACAGTAATTTCTCCGCATTGCAAGGTGCAATTCTGAAATTTTTTGCTTTTTCCTGCTCCTCTTAGCATGATAAACAAGATTCAAAGAGAGTGAGATGCCAGCTCCTTTCATTCAGTCAGTAGCTTCAATCATTTCTGGATGTTTTTCAATGGCAAAAATCAATGAATATTGTAAATGCACAAACAGTAATTTCTCCGCATTGCAAGGTGCAATTCTGAAATTTTTTGCTTTTTCCTGCTCCTCTTAGCATGATAAAGAAGATTCAAAGAGAGTGAGATGCCAGCTCCTTTCATTCAGTCAGTAGCTTCAATCATTTCTGGACGTTTTTCAATGGCAAAAATCAATGAATATTGTAAATGCACAAACAGTAATTTCTCCGCATTGCAAGGTGCAATTCTGAAATTTTTTGCTTTTTCCTGCTCCTCTTAGCATGATAAAGAAGATTCAAAGAGAGTGAGATGCCAGCTCCTTTCATTCAGTCAGTAGCTTCAAACATTTCTGGTATATGAATAACATGATGTTTTTCAATGGCAAAAATCAATGAATATTGTAAATGCACAAACAGTAATTTCTCCGCATTGCAAGGTGCAATTCTGAAATTTTTTGCTTTTTCCTGCTCCTCTAAGCATGGTAAAGAAGATTCAAAGAGAGTGAGATGCCAGCTCCTTTCATTCAGTCAGTAGCTTCAATCATTTCTGGACGTTTTTCAATGGCAAAAATCAATGAATATTGTAAATGCACAAACAGTAATTTCTCGGCATTGCAAGGTGCAATTCTGAAATTTTTTGCTTTTTCCTGCTCCTCTTAGCATGATAAACAAGATTCAAAGAGAGTGAGATGCCAGCTCCTTTCATTCAGTCAGTAGCTTCAATCATTTCTGGACGTTTTTCAATGGCAAAAATCAATGAATATTGTAAATGCACAAACAGTAATTTCTCCGCATTGCAAGGTGCAATTCTGAAATTTTTTGCTTTTTCCTGCTCCTCTTAGCATGATAAAGAAGATTCAAAGAGAGTGAGATGCCAGCTCCTTTCATTCAGTCAGTAGCTTCAAACATTTCTGGTATATGAATAACATGATGTTTTTCAATGGCAAAAATCAATGAATATTGTAAATGCACAAACAGTAATTTCTCCGCATTGCAAGGTGCAATTCTGAAATTTTTTGCTTTTTCCTGCTCCTCTTAGCATGATAAAGAAGATTCAAAGAGAGTGAGATGCCAGCTCCTTTCATTCAGTCAGTAGCTTCAATCATTTCTGGACGTTTTTCAATGGCAAAAATCAATGAATATTGTAAATGCACAAACAGTAATTTCTCCGCATTGCAAGGTGCAATTCTGAAATTTTTTGCTTTTTCCTGCTCCTCTTAGCATGATAAAGAAGATTCAAAGAGAGTGAGATGCCAGCTCCTTTCATTCAGTCAGTAGCTTCAAACATTTCTGGTATATGAATAACATGATGTTTTTCAATGGCAAAAATCAATGAATATTGTAAATGCACAAACAGTAATTTCTCCGCATTGCAAGGTGCAATTCTGAAATTTTTTGCTTTTTCCTGCTCCTCTTAGCATGATAAAGAAGATTCAAAGAGAGTGAGATGCCAGCTCCTTTCATTCAGTCAGTAGCTTCAATCATTTCTGGACGTTTTTCAATGGCAAAAATCAATGAATATTGTAAATGCACAAAGAGTAATTTCTCCGCATTGCAAGGTGCAATTCTGAAATTTTTTGCTTTTTCCTGCTCCTCTTAGCATGATAAAGAAGATTCAAAGAGTGAGATGCCAGCTCCTTTCATTGTCAGTAGCTTCAAACATTTCTGGTATATGAATAACATGATGTTTTTCAATGGCAAAAATCAATGAATATTGTAAATGCACAAACAGTAATTTCTCCGCATTGCAAGGTGCAATTCTGAAATTTTTTGCTTTTTCCTGCTCCTCTTAGCATGATAAAGAAGATTCAAAGAGAGTGAGATGCCAGCTCCTTTCATTCAGTCAGTAGCTTCAATCATTTCTGGACGTTTTTCAATGGCAAAAATCATTGAATATTGTAAATGCACAAACAGTAATTTCTCCGCATTGCAAGGTGCAATTCTGAAATTTTTTGCTTTTTCCTGCTCCTCTTAGCATGATAAAGAAGATTCAAAGAGAGTGAGATGCCAGCTCCTTTCATTCAGTCAGTAGCTTCAATCATTTCTGGATGTTTTTCAATGGCAAAAATCAATGAATATTGTAAATGCACAAACAGTAATTTCTCCGCATTGCAAGGTGCAATTCTGAAATTTTTTGCTTTTTTCTGCTCCTCTTAGCATGATAAAGAAGATTCAAAGAGAGTGAGATGCCAGCTCCTTTCATTCAGTCAGTAGCTTCAAACATTTCTGGTATATGAATAACATGATGTTTTTCAATGGCAAAAATCAATGAATATTGTAAATGCACAAACAGTAATTTCTCCGCATTGCAAGGTGCAATTCTGAAATTTTTTGCTTTTTCCTGCTCCTCTTAGCATGATAAAGAAGATTCAAAGAGAGTGAGATGCCAGCTCCTTTCATTCAGTCAGTAGCTTCAATCATTTCTGGATGTTTTTCAATGGCAAAAATCAATGAATATTGTAAATGCACAAACAGTAATTTCTCCGCATTGCAAGGTGCAAATCTGAAATTTTTTGCTTTTTCCTGCTCCTCTTAGCATGATAAACAAGATTCAAAGAGAGTGAGATGCCAGCTCCTTTCATTCAGTCAGTAGCTTCAATCATTTCTGGATGTTTTTCAATGGCAAAAATCAATGAATATTGTAAATGCACAAACAGTAATTTCTCCGCATTGCAAGGTGCAATTCTGAAATTTTTTGCTTTTTCCTGCTCCTCTTAGCATGATAAAGAAGATTCAAAGAGAGTGAGATGCCAGCTCCTTTCATTCAGTCAGTAGCTTCAATCATTTCTGGACGTTTTTCAATGGCAAAAATCAATGAATATTGTAAATGCACAAACAGTAATTTCTCCGCATTGCAAGGTGCAATTCTGAAATTTTTTGCTTTTTCCTGCTCCTCTTAGCATGATAAAGAAGATTCAAAGAGAGTGAGATGCCAGCTCCTTTCATTCAGTCAGTAGCTTCAAACATTTCTGGTATATGAATAACGTGATGTTTTTCAATGGCAAAAATCAATGAATATTGTAAATGCACAAACAGTAATTTCTCCGCATTGCAAGGTGCAATTCTGAAATTTTTTGCTTTTTCCTGCTCCTCTAAGCATGGTAAAGAAGATTCAAAGAGAGTGAGATGCCAGCTCCTTTCATTCAGTCAGTAGCTTCAATCATTTCTGGACGTTTTTCAATGGCAAAAATCAATGAATATTGTAAATGCACAAACAGTAATTTCTCGGCATTGCAAGGTGCAATTCTGAAATTTTTTGCTTTTTCCTGCTCCTCTTAGCATGATAAACAAGATTCAAACTGAATGAGATGCCAGCTCCTTTCATTCAGTCAGTAGCTTCAATCATTTCTGGACGTTTTTCAATGGCAAAAATCAATGAATATTGTAAATGCACAAACAGTAATTTCTCCGCATTGCAAGGTGCAATTCTGAAATTTTTTGCTTTTTCCTGCTCCTCTTAGCATGATAAAGAAGATTCAAAGAGAGTGAGATGCCAGCTCCTTTCATTCAGTCAGTAGCTTCAAACATTTCTGGTATATGAATAACATGATGTTTTTCAATGGCAAAAATCAATGAATATTGTAAATGCACAAACAGTAATTTCTCCGCATTGCAAGGTGCAATTCTGAAATTTTTTGCTTTTTCCTGCTCCACTTAGCATGATAAACAAGATTCAAAGAGAGTGAGATGCCAGCTCCTTTCATTCAGTCAGTAGCTTCAATCATTTCTGGACGTTTTTCAATGGCAAAAATCAATGAATATTGTAAATGCACAAACAGTAATTTCTCCGCATTGCAAGGTGCAATTCTGAATTTTTTTGCTTTTTCCTGCTCCTCTTAGCTTGATAAAGAAGATTCAAAGAGAGTGAGATGCCAGCTCCTTTCATTCAGTCAGTAGCTTCAAACATTTCTGGTATATGAATAACATGATGTTTTTCAATGGCAAAAATCAATGAATATTGTAAATGCACAAACAGTAATTTCTCCGCATTGCAAGGTGCAATTTTGAAATTTTTTGCTTTTTCCTGCTCCTCTTAGCATGATAAAGAAGATTCAAAGAGAGTGAGATGCCAGCTCCTTTCATTCAGTCAGTAGCTTCAATCATTTCTGGACGTTTTTCAATGGCAAAAATCAATGAATATTGTAAATGCACAAACAGTAATTTCTCCGCATTGCAAGGTGCAATTCTGAAATTTTTTGCTTTTTCCTGCTCCTCAGCATGATAAACAAGATTCAAAGAGAGTGAGATGCCAGCTCCTTTCATTCAGTCAGTAGCTTCAATCATTTCTGGATGTTTTTCAATGGCAAAAATCAATGAATATTGTAAATGCACAAACAGTAATTTCTCCGCATTGCAAGGTGCAATTCTGAAATTTTTTGCTTTTTTCTGCTCCTCTTAGCATAATAAAGAAGATTCAAAGAGAGTGAGATGCCAGCTCCTTTCATTCAGTCAGTAGCTTCAAACATTTCTGGTATATGAATAACATGATGTTTTTCAATGGCAAAAATCAATGAATATTGTAAATGCACAAACAGTAATTTCTCTGCATTGCAAGGTGCAATTCTGAAATTTTTTGCTTTTTCCTGCTCCTCTTAGCATGATAAAGAAGATTCAAAGAGTGAGATGCCAGCTCCTTTCATTCAGTCAGTAGCTTCAATCATTTCTGGACGTTTTTCAATGGCAAAAATCAATGAATATTGTAAATGCACAAACAGTAATTTCTCCGCATTGCAAGGTGCAATTCTGAAATTTTTTGCTTTTTCCTGCTCCTCTTAGCATGATAAACAAGATTCAAAGAGAGTGAGATGCCAGCTCCTTTCATTCAGTCAGTAGCTTCAATCATTTCTGGACGTTTTTCAATGGCAAAAATCAATGAATATTGTAAATGCACAAACAGTAATTTCTCCGCATTGCAAGGTGAAATTCTGAAATTTTTTGCTTTTTCCTGCTCCTCTTAGCATGATAAAGAAGATTCAAAGAGTGAGATGCCAGCTCCTTTCATTGTCAGTAGCTTCAAACATTTCTGGTATATGAATAACGATGTTTTTCAATGGCAAAAATCAATGAATATTGTAAATGCACAAACAGTAATTTCTCCGCATTGCAAGGTGCAATTCTGAAATTTTTTGCTTTTTCCTGCTCCTCTTAGCATGATAAAGAAGATTCAAAGAGAGTGAGATGCCAGCTCCTTTCATTCAGTCAGTAGCTTCAATCATTTCTGGACGTTTTTCAATGGCAAAAATCAATGAATATTGTAAATGCACAAACAGTAATTTCTCCGCATTGCAAGGTGCAATTCTGAAATTTTTTGCTTTTTCCTGCTCCTCTTAGCATGATAAAGAAGATTCAAAGAGAGTGAGATGCCAGCTCCTTTCATTCAGTCAGTAGCTTCAAACATTTCTGGTATATGAATAACATGATGTTTTTCAATGGCAAAAATCAATGAATATTGTAAATGCACAAACAGTAATTTCTCCGCATTGCAAGGTGCAATTCTGAAATTTTTTGCTTTTTCCTGCTCCTCTTAGCATGATAAAGAAGATTCAAAGAGAGTGAGATGCCAGCTCCTTTCATTCAGTCAGTAGCTTCAATCATTTCTGGACGTTTTTCAATGGCAAAAATCAATGAATATTGTAAATGCACAAACAGTAATTTCTCCGCATTGCAAGGTGCAATTCTGAAATTTTTTGCTTTTTCCTGCTCCTCTTAGCATGATAAACAAGATTCAAAGAGAGTGAGATGCCAGCTCCTTTCATTCAGTCAGTAGCTTCAATCATTTCTGGACGTTTTTCAATGGCAAAAATCAATGAATATTGTAAATGCACAAACAGTAATTTCTCCGCATTGCAAGGTGCAATTCTGAAATTTTTTGCTTTTTCCTGCTCCTCTTAGCATGATAAAGAAGATTCAAAGAGAGTGAGATGCCAGCTCCTTTCATTCAGTCAGTAGCTTCAAACATTTCTGGTATATGAATAACATGATGTTTTTCAATGGCAAAAATCAATGAATATTGTAAATGCACAAACAGTAATTTCTCCGCATTGCAAGGTGCAATTCTGAAATTTTTTGCTTTTTCCTGCTCCTCTTAGCATGATAAAGAAGATTCAAAGAGAGTGAGATGCCAGCTCCTTTCATTCAGTCAGTAGCTTCAATCATTTCTGGACGTTTTTCAATGGCAAAAATCAATGAATATTGTAAATGCACAAAGAGTAATTTCTCCGCATTGCAAGGTGCAATTCTGAAATTTTTTGCTTTTTCCTGCTCCTCTTAGCATGATAAAGAAGATTCAAAGAGTGAGATGCCAGCTCCTTTCATTGTCAGTAGCTTCAAACATTTCTGGTATATGAATAACATGATGTTTTTCAATGGCAAAAATCAATGAATATTGTAAATGCACAAACAGTAATTTCTCCGCATTGCAAGGTGCAATTCTGAAATTTTTTGCTTTTTCCTGCTCCTCTTAGCATGATAAAGAAGATTCAAAGAGAGTGAGATGCCAGCTCCTTTCATTCAGTCAGTAGCTTCAATCATTTCTGGACGTTTTTCAATGGCAAAAATCATTGAATATTGTAAATGCACAAACAGTAATTTCTCCGCATTGCAAGGTGCAATTCTGAAATTTTTTGCTTTTTCCTGCTCCTCTTAGCATGATAAAGAAGATTCAAAGAGAGTGAGATGCCAGCTCCTTTCATTCAGTCAGTAGCTTCAATCATTTCTGGATGTTTTTCAATGGCAAAAATCAATGAATATTGTAAATGCACAAACAGTAATTTCTCCGCATTGCAAGGTGCAATTCTGAAATTTTTTGCTTTTTTCTGCTCCTCTTAGCATGATAAAGAAGATTCAAAGAGAGTGAGATGCCAGCTCCTTTCATTCAGTCAGTAGCTTCAAACATTTCTGGTATATGAATAACATGATGTTTTTCAATGGCAAAAATCAATGAATATTGTAAATGCACAAACAGTAATTTCTCCGCATTGCAAGGTGCAATTCTGAAATTTTTTGCTTTTTCCTGCTCCTCTTAGCATGATAAAGAAGATTCAAAGAGAGTGAGATGCCAGCTCCTTTCATTCAGTCAGTAGCTTCAATCATTTCTGGACGTTTTTCAATGGCAAAAATCAATGAATATTGTAAATGCACAAAGAGTAATTTCTCCGCATTGCAAGGTGCAATTCTGAAATTTTTTGCTTTTTCCTGCTCCTCTTAGCATGATAAAGAAGATTCAAAGAGTGAGATGCCAGCTCCTTTCATTGTCAGTAGCTTCAAACATTTCTGGTATATGAATAACATGATGTTTTTCAATGGCAAAAATCAATGAATATTGTAAATGCACAAACAGTAATTTCTCCGCATTGCAAGGTGCAATTCTGAAATTTTTTGCTTTTTCCTGCTCCTCTTAGCATGATAAAGAAGATTCAAAGAGAGTGAGATGCCAGCTCCTTTCATTCAGTCAGTAGCTTCAATCATTTCTGGACGTTTTTCAATGGCAAAAATCATTGAATATTGTAAATGCACAAACAGTAATTTCTCCGCATTGCAAGGTGCAATTCTGAAATTTTTTGCTTTTTCCTGCTCCTCTTAGCATGATAAAGAAGATTCAAAGAGAGTGAGATGCCAGCTCCTTTCATTCAGTCAGTAGCTTCAATCATTTCTGGATGTTTTTCAATGGCAAAAATCAATGAATATTGTAAATGCACAAACAGTAATTTCTCCGCATTGCAAGGTGCAATTCTGAAATTTTTTGCTTTTTTCTGCTCCTCTTAGCATGATAAAGAAGATTCAAAGAGAGTGAGATGCCAGCTCCTTTCATTCAGTCAGTAGCTTCAAACATTTCTGGTATATGAATAACATGATGTTTTTCAATGGCAAAAATCAATGAATATTGTAAATGCACAAACAGTAATTTCTCCGCATTGCAAGGTGCAATTCTGAAATTTTTTGCTTTTTCCTGCTCCTCTTAGCATGATAAAGAAGATTCAAAGAGAGTGAGATGCCAGCTCCTTTCATTCAGTCAGTAGCTTCAATCATTTCTGGATGTTTTTCAATGGCAAAAATCAATGAATATTGTAAATGCACAAACAGTAATTTCTCCGCATTGCAAGGTGCAATTCTGAAATTTTTTGCTTTTTCCTGCTCCTCTTAGCATGATAAACAAGATTGAAAGAGAGTGAGATGCCAGCTCCTTTCATTCAGTCAGTAGCTTCAATCATTTCTGGATGTTTTTCAATGGCAAAAATCAATGAATATTGTAAATGCACAAACAGTAATTTCTCCGCATTGCAAGGTGCAATTCTGAAATTTTTTGCTTTTTCCTGCTCCTCTTAGCATGATAAAGAAGATTCAAAGAGAGTGAGATGCCAGCTCCTTTCATTCAGTCAGTAGCTTCAATCATTTCTGGACGTTTTTCAATGGCAAAAATCAATGAATATTGTAAATGCACAAACAGTAATTTCTCCGCATTGCAAGGTGCAATTCTGAAATTTTTTGCTTTTTCCTGCTCCTCTTAGCATGATAAAGAAGATTCAAAGAGAGTGAGATGCCAGCTCCTTTCATTCAGTCAGTAGCTTCAAACATTTCTGGTATATGAATAACATGATGTTTTTCAATGGCAAAAATCAATGAATATTGTAAATGCACAAACAGTAATTTCTCCGCATTGCAAGGTGCAATTCTGAAATTTTTTGCTTTTTCCTGCTCCTCTAAGCATGGTAAAGAAGATTCAAAGAGAGTGAGATGCCAGCTCCTTTCATTCAGTCAGTAGCTTCAATCATTTCTGGACGTTTTTCAATGGCAAAAATCAATGAATATTGTAAATGCACAAACAGTAATTTCTCGGCATTGCAAGGTGCAATTCTGAAATTTTTTGCTTTTTCCTGCTCCTCTTAGCATGATAAACAAGATTCAAAGAGAGTGAGATGCCAGCTCCTTTCATTCAGTCAGTAGCTTCAATCATTTCTGGACGTTTTTCAATGGCAAAAATCAATGAATATTGTAAATGCACAAACAGTAATTTCTCCGCATTGCAAGGTGCAATTCTGAAATTTTTTGCTTTTTCCTGCTCCTCTTAGCATGATAAAGAAGATTCAAAGAGAGTGAGATGCCAGCTCCTTTCATTCAGTCAGTAGCTTCAAACATTTCTGGTATATGAATAACATGATGTTTTTCAATGGCAAAAATCAATGAATATTGTAAATGCACAAACAGTAATTTCTCCGCATTGCAAGGTGCAATTCTGAAATTTTTTGCTTTTTCCTGCTCCTCTTAGCATGATAAAGAAGATTCAAAGAGAGTGAGATGCCAGCTCCTTTCATTCAGTCAGTAGCTTCAATCATTTCTGGACGTTTTTCAATGGCAAAAATCAATGAATATTGTAAATGCACAAAGAGTAATTTCTCCGCATTGCAAGGTGCAATTCTGAAATTTTTTGCTTTTTCCTGCTCCTCTTAGCATGATAAAGAAGATTCAAAGAGTGAGATGCCAGCTCCTTTCATTGTCAGTAGCTTCAAACATTTCTGGTATATGAATAACATGATGTTTTTCAATGGCAAAAATCAATGAATATTGTAAATGCACAAACAGTAATTTCTCCGCATTGCAAGGTGCAATTCTGAAATTTTTTGCTTTTTCCTGCTCCTCTTAGCATGATAAAGAAGATTCAAAGAGAGTGAGATGCCAGCTCCTTTCATTCAGTCAGTAGCTTCAATCATTTCTGGACGTTTTTCAATGGCAAAAATCATTGAATATTGTAAATGCACAAACAGTAATTTCTCCGCATTGCAAGGTGCAATTCTGAAATTTTTTGCTTTTTCCTGCTCCTCTTAGCATGATAAAGAAGATTCAAAGAGAGTGAGATGCCAGCTCCTTTCATTCAGTCAGTAGCTTCAATCATTTCTGGATGTTTTTCAATGGCAAAAATCAATGAATATTGTAAATGCACAAACAGTAATTTCTCCGCATTGCAAGGTGCAATTCTGAAATTTTTTGCTTTTTTCTGCTCCTCTTAGCATGATAAAGAAGATTCAAAGAGAGTGAGATGCCAGCTCCTTTCATTCAGTCAGTAGCTTCAAACATTTCTGGTATATGAATAACATGATGTTTTTCAATGGCAAAAATCAATGAATATTGTAAATGCACAAACAGTAATTTCTCCGCATTGCAAGGTGCAATTCTGAAATTTTTTGCTTTTTCCTGCTCCTCTTAGCATGATAAAGAAGATTCAAAGAGAGTGAGATGCCAGCTCCTTTCATTCAGTCAGTAGCTTCAATCATTTCTGGATGTTTTTCAATGGCAAAAATCAATGAATATTGTAAATGCACAAACAGTAATTTCTCCGCATTGCAAGGTGCAATTCTGAAATTTTTTGCTTTTTCCTGCTCCTCTTAGCATGATAAACAAGATTCAAAGAGAGTGAGATGCCAGCTCCTTTCATTCAGTCAGTAGCTTCAATCATTTCTGGATGTTTTTCAATGGCAAAAATCAATGAATATTGTAAATGCACAAACAGTAATTTCTCCGCATTGCAAGGTGCAATTCTGAAATTTTTTGCTTTTTCCTGCTCCTCTTAGCATGATAAAGAAGATTCAAAGAGAGTGAGATGCCAGCTCCTTTCATTCAGTCAGTAGCTTCAATCATTTCTGGACGTTTTTCAATGGCAAAAATCAATGAATATTGTAAATGCACAAACAGTAATTTCTCCGCATTGCAAGGTGCAATTCTGAAATTTTTTGCTTTTTCCTGCTCCTCTTAGCATGATAAAGAAGATTCAAAGAGAGTGAGATGCCAGCTCCTTTCATTCAGTCAGTAGCTTCAAACATTTCTGGTATATGAATAACATGATGTTTTTCAATGGCAAAAATCAATGAATATTGTAAATGCACAAACAGTAATTTCTCCGCATTGCAAGGTGCAATTCTGAAATTTTTTGCTTTTTCCTGCTCCTCTAAGCATGGTAAAGAAGATTCAAAGAGAGTGAGATGCCAGCTCCTTTCATTCAGTCAGTAGCTTCAATCATTTCTGGACGTTTTTCAATGGCAAAAATCAATGAATATTGTAAATGCACAAACAGTAATTTCTCGGCATTGCAAGGTGCAATTCTGAAATTTTTTGCTTTTTCCTGCTCCTCTTAGCATGATAAACAAGATTCAAAGAGAGTGAGATGCCAGCTCCTTTCATTCAGTCAGTAGCTTCAATCATTTCTGGACGTTTTTCAATGGCAAAAATCAATGAATATTGTAAATGCACAAACAGTAATTTCTCCGCATTGCAAGGTGCAATTCTGAAATTTTTTGCTTTTTCCTGCTCCTCTTAGCATGATAAAGAAGATTCAAAGAGAGTGAGATGCCAGCTCCTTTCATTCAGTCAGTAGCTTCAAACATTTCTGGTATATGAATAACATGATGTTTTTCAATGGCAAAAATCAATGAATATTGTAAATGCACAAACAGTAATTTCTCCGCATTGCAAGGTGCAATTCTGAAATTTTTTGCTTTTTCCTGCTCCTCTTAGCATGATAAAGAAGATTCAAAGAGAGTGAGATGCCAGCTCCTTTCATTCAGTCAGTAGCTTCAATCATTTCTGGACGTTTTTCAATGGCAAAAATCAATGAATATTGTAAATGCACAAACAGTAATTTCTCCGCATTGCAAGGTGCAATTCTGAAATTTTTTGCTTTTTCCTGCTCCTCTTAGCATGATAAAGAAGATTCAAAGAGTGAGATGCCAGCTCCTTTCATTCAGTCAGTAGCTTCAAACATTTCTGGTATATGAATAACATGATGTTTTTCAATGGCAAAAATCAAT